>NW_017671254.1:126317-174694 GCF_001879085.1 Nicotiana attenuata | reverse complement strand
ATATATATATATATATAAAATAGACTGTCACTATACAAAATATATACAAAATTAGATTGTCATTATACAAAAAATATACTAAATAGACAGTCACTATACAAAAATATACAAAATAGACTGTCACTATATAATTTATATACAATAGACTGTCACTATACAAAAAAATATACAACTGTCACTATACAAAATAGACTGTCATTATACAACAAATATACAAAATAGATTGTCCCTATACAAAAAATATACAAACTAGACATTTCAGGCTATTAGATGTAATATGTTTGGGACGGAGGGTCATTTTCTGTCAATGGGAAAAATATGGGCTATTAAAATTTTGAGGGGCTATAGAGGGCAGTTTTCTCAATTTCTTTTTGTTCTGCTCCTTAGTCTGTCCAGAAGACCACTTCCTCTTCTTACTTTTTGGATCAGTCTCCTCAACGATATTAGCTCCCATGATCGTTGAATTTCACGAGACTTCTTCTCCACTATTTTGTTGTCTTCCTCAATCTTGAGACAAATCACAAGATCTTCCAACTTCATTTCTTTGCGCTTGTGCTTAAGATAATTCTTGAAATCTCTCCATGAAGGAGGCAATTTTTCAATCATTGCAGCCACTTGAAATGCGTCATTCATGACCATACCTTCAGCAATAAGGTTGTGAAAAATAAGTTGAAGCTCCTCAACTTGGGTTCCAACAATTTGTGGTCTATCATTTTATAGTCTAGAAACTTGGAAACCACGAACTTCTTCAAGCATGCATCTTCAGTCTAGTACTTCTTCTCAAGTGCGTCCCATAATTCTTTCGAAGTATTCATCGCACTGTACACATTATACAAGTCATCCTCTAAAGCGCTTAAGATATAGCCTTTGCAAAGATAATCTGCCTGTTTCTACGCCTCAGCAATCATGAATTTTTCGTTGTCCGGCATTTCCGCAGCAGGCACTGGAGGTTCTTCACTGGTGAATTTCTGCATACCAAGTGTGGTTGTAACGACCCGACCTGTGACGACCCAAAGGGTCATCACTGGATTTCTCTCTTTTTCCGTGCTTCCGAGGCCTTGATAACCTCACCTTTAGTTGCCTCGATTTGCGTGTGCAGTCCGGACGCGTAGCCGGAAAGATTATATGTTAAATTTTGTGAAAAATTTTAAAATGTAGCTTTAAAATGATTAAAGTTGACTTCGGTCAACATTTTTGGTAAACGGACCCGGACCCGTGGTTTGACGGTCCCGGAGGGTCCGTAGAAAAATATGGGACTCGGGCATATGCCCGGAGTCGAATTCCGAGGTCTAGAGCCCGGGAAAAGAATTTTTCTGTGAAATTGTTTTTCTGAAATTATTAAGGAGAATGGAAATGAAAATTGATTAAAAGACTATGGTATCAGGCTCGTATTTTGGTTTCGACGCCCGGTACAGGTCTTAAATATGTGTTAAGCGCTTTCTGTGAAGTTTGGTCGGAATCGGACGTCATTTGACGTATTTCGGACCTAATTATCTAAAGTTGGAAATTTATGGAGTTAGAAATGAAAATGATGATTTTGAGGTTTGATTCATTGATTTTGATGTTGTTTTGGTGATTTGATCGCTCGAGTAAGTTCGTAGGATCTTGTTGAGTTAGTGTGTGTGATCGGTTGGGAGCCCCAAGGGCTCGGGAGTGTTTTCGGAGGTGTTCGGGGTATTTTTGAACTTAGAAAAAGTAGCAAATTTCCTGCAATTTTCACACAGTGCTTTCCTTCTTCGCGATCGCGTCTTTCAGCTCGCGTTCGCATAGCCTTAGCCATCCCTTCATCGCGTTCGCGTTACCCCATACGCGATCACGTAAGCCACCTCAGGACCCCCAGTAATTCCTTCATCGCGTTCGCGCACTAGTCCTCGCGTTCGCGTAATAACAGCCTCTTCTTCATTGCGTTCGCGTACCCCATCTCGCGTTCGCATAGTACAAGTCCCGGACCCAGCCTTTCCCCTTCTACGCGTTCGCGATAAGTCTTCTGCGAACGCGATGTTCCCAGTCCTCTTTCTTCGCGAACGCGACACCCCCGTCGCGAACGCGAAGGTCAAAAAACGCCCAGTGATTTTGTTAAAATTACAAAAACTGTAGCTTCGGGATTTAGTCCATTTTTCACACGAACTCATCTTCTCCACAGCCCATAGGCGATCTTTAGAGCTTTTCTTCACCAAAGCTTCTTGGGTACGTATTATCTAACTCGTTTTCTTCATTTTCTATCATCATTTATCAAATTCCTAGACCTAAAACATGTAATTTAAGGTGTAAATTAAGGGTTTTGGGTAGAGTTAGGTTTTTGAGAATTTTGGGTGATTCAACCTCAATTTGGGGTCGAATCTTAAAACAAATTATATATTTGAACTCGTGGGGTTATGGGTGACTAGGTTTTTGTCCGAGATTGGACCATGTGGGCCCGGTGTCGAATTTTGGTATTTTTGGAAGAATGCTAGAAAACTCATTTTTAGGCTATGGGATTATGTTGTTGAGCCCTAATTGATATTATTAAATTAATTATGCCTAGATATCATTGTTTCGGAGTCGGATTGTAGAGGAAAGGCGGTATTTGAGGATTGATTGCTATTCTTTGGACTGAGGTAAGTGTTTGATCTAACTTTGGCTTGAGGGAATAGGATTGGAGTGTTATTAATTGCTAAATGCTAAATGATCGAGTACGGTGTATAGGCATGGTGACGAGTATCTATACACCGGTGTCTAGCATGACCGTGGGTCCTTGTTTGCACGTATTTCTGATATTTTTGAGACTCTTCTATGCTAGTTGATGAATTCTACATAATGTGAAGAGTTTGAGAATTGGTTATGAATTGTAAATTCTTTGGAGTGTTGGCTCGAACAATAAAAATACTATTGAGTACGAAATGAAAGAAATGGAAAGAGATATGATTAACCCCTTGCCGGGGTGGTTTTAGTATATTGATTATCTCCCTTGCCGGGATGTGAAAGTTGTTGTTGTTACTCCCTTGCCGGGANTGTTAGAATGGTCAATGAAAATCTGACGATTACATATCGTGCAAAGCTAAATCCAGAAAATCTATCTTCTTCGGTTACCGCAAAGCATGAAACTAGCAAGTTCCAATCTCATATTCTATTTGTAAAGGCTTATCTCAAACACTAACTACAGTGAAGAGCAAGAACTGTGGTATTGAAGAAGAAGAAGAAGAAGAAGAAGAAGAAGAAGAAGGGGAGGAGAAAGGGAAGCTGAAGTTTTTTAAAAAGTGGGTACGAGTGCAAACAGAAAGACANCATGAAATGGGAGTTATGTAGAGGGAAAGCACGAAGGGTGATGCCGTGCATTCTATTTGATTGTTTTTGCTGAGAATGAGAGTAAAAGCACGAAGGTTGATGCCGTGCAACTGATGATTCTCCTGTTTTCTTTTGTTAATTATTGTTATTGCCCCGTTTCTTACTTAAGTTGATGACTTTATATCCGGATTGTACTCCCCCATAGCATGCTTCCCTCCCTTGTTAACTGTTTAATTTCGGTATTCTTTCCTTTATTGCATACATATATATTGAACTGCACAGGTTGATTTGGTAGTCCTGTCTAGCCTCGTCACTACTTCGCCGGGGTTAGGCCAGGCACTTACCAGCACATGGGATCGGTTGTGCTGATGCTACACTTCTGTGCTCTTTTGCACAGATCACGGTACCAGAGCAGCTTTTGAACCACAGCAGTAGGATATCGATCGGGAGCTGACTTCAGTCCAGGGACTTACGAGGTAGCCTAGCTGGCGTTCGCAGGCCGGAGTCCCTTTCTATGTATCAGTTTGTTTTCATTGTACCGAGACAGACATTTATGTATTTCTATTCAGACTTGTTTGTAGCACTCTTTAGTAGTTCGTGAGATAGCGACTCCAATCTTGGGTAGTGAAATATTAGACTTCCGCATTTTGGGTTTTCAGTTATTTATGTTTTAAAAGACTTCCGCATTTATTTAAAGACTCGTTATTTTATTGTTGTTATGTTGTTATCCGAAAATGTTTAAATGTTTGGCTTGCCTAGCTCCAACAGTAGGCGACATCACGACTCCCGATGGTGGGAAATCCGGGTCGTGACACGACCGGTCGTTTTGAGCATTTGCACTTTGCTCGCCAGTTCCCATGCATGACTAGCCCCGTATGATGTATTATGACTCATGTAAATCGTCGGTTTTAGTTTTCAGGATAATCAGAATAGATTTGGAAGAACAATTCTCACTTTGAAGCTTTAAATTTGAAAGGTTTGACCAAGTTTTTGCTTTGTAGAATTTGATCTCGAATTTGGATTTTTATGATTTGGTTAGCTCCGTTAGATGATTTTGGACTTGGTAGTGCGCCCGGAATGTGATTTGGAGGTCCGTGGTAGATTTAGGCTTGAATTGGCGAAATTGGAATTTTAGCGTTTTCCGGTTGGTAGTGGAAATTTTGATATAGGGGTCGGAATGGAATTCCGGAAATTTGAGTAGGTCCGTTGTGTCATTTATGACGTGTGTGCAAAATATCAGGTCATTCGGATAAGGTTTGATAGACTTTTTTATCGTTTGCGGAATTCGGAAGTTTTGGAATCCTTAGGCTTGAATACGAGGGTGTTTTGATGATTCGACGTTGTTTTGCGTGTTCTGAAGATTGATACAAGTTTGAATAGTGGTATATGACTTATTCGTACTTTTGGTTGAGGTCCCAGGGGCCTCGGGGTGATTTCGGATGGTTGACGGGAGGTTTGGAGTTGGAAATTTGCAACTGAAGTTGCTGAAGCTCCTGTAATAATCGCACATGTTGCTTGGGGACCGCAGGTGCGGGCCCGTAGAAGCGCACGGAGGGTCGCAGATGCGGAACAGGGCTAGAGGAGCTAGAACCGTGGATGCGGATGTCCGAGCGTACCTGCGATGGCGCAGGTGCGAGATTTTGATCGCAGGTGCGGTCCTTGAGCGGTTAAGTGGATTCCGCAGATGCGCACCTGAGACCTCAGGTGCTGGTCCGCACGTGCGAGATTTCGACCGCAGAAGCGGTTTAGCTGGGGCAAAACATATAAATTTAGCCCTTCGCGATTTTGGAGTGGTTTTTCACCATTTTTCATACGGGTTGGAGCTTGGGAGAGCAAATTGAAGAGGGAATTCAAGAGGGTTTCGTGGAGGTAAGGTTTTTGGACCCTAAACTTGTTTCTATGTTGGTTTTTACCTGTTTAAGCTTGAAATCTATGGAAATTAGTAGCCAAATTGGGGGTTTAGGGATTGGAAATTGGAGACCTTAATCTAGGGATTTGAGGGGTCATTTGTGGTTGGATTTTGGTATATTTGGTATGTGTGAACTCGTGGGAGGATAAGGATTCTATTGATGTTATTTTTGTCAGATTCCGAGACGTGGGCCCGGGGATCGAGTTTGGTCAATTTCGGGATTCTTGGTGTAAATTGGTTATTTTCGAGTGGGCTTTGTTCCCCTAGCATGTTTTTGATGGTATGAATCTGTTTTGGTTAGATTTGGAGCATTCGGAGGCCGATTCGAGAGGCAAGGGCATCGCGGGCTAGATTGTGGACCGGATTGAGGTAAGTAATGATTGTTATGAGGCCGAGGGCCTTTTTGATAATGCCACGAGATGGCTTGTTATAGCGCTTGGGCTGTAGGAGCCCCTTCGGAGTCTGTACACCCCCAGTGAGTGCGGGTACCTAGTGTGAGTGATGTGAGGTAGCCCGAGGGGCTGGTTCTGCTGATATTTTGCTCGAGGGGCGGTTTTTGGTTTATGTTTTGCCAAGGGGCTGTTTACGTTTCTATCATTTTTTACTTACTGTTTTATCACTCGTTTGAAACTATTGGAAGATGATTTAAAAATGGTTTTTACTGAAACTGAGTTTGATTTACGAAAATAAATGGTTTCTGCACTGTTTTGGAATTGTACTGTATTTACTGTAGTGTTATGACGTGGTTTACGTATTTTCTTACTGCTCAGCTGCTTTTACTTTTATTACTTACTGAGTTGGCGTACTCACATTACTCCCTGCACCTTGTGTGCAGATTCAGGTGTTTCCGAACCCGGTAGCGGGTGTTGATTACTCAGTGGCAGGTTCATCGGAGTTAGCAAGGTAGCTGTCTGGCGATCGCAGCCCTGCTTTCCTCCCTCTACATTCTCCCTTAGTTGTATTCATTGATTTTCCCGGCCATGTTGGTCTCAAATTGTCAGACAGTGGTAGTAGATGCTCATGACTGGTGACACCCCGATGTCGGGCTGTGTTATGTTTCCGCATTGTCTATTTTGACTTATATTATGGGATCATTAGCTAATTATTGACTTTAAATGTCTTAAAATGAATTTCTGGCTGGTTTGGGGTTTGTGTCGGCTGGCCTAGTTTCACGATAGGCGCCATCACGACCGGGTTCGTTTTTAGGGTCGTGATAAGTTGGTATCAGAGCCTAGGTTACATAGGTCTCACGAGTCATAAGCAGGTTTAGTAGAGTCTCGCGGATCGGTATGGAGACTTCTGTACTTATCCTCGGGAGGCTGTAGAACCTTTAGGAAAACTTCACAATCTTGAATTCTTATCGTGCGATATTGATTTAGCTTGAAAAGTAACTCTTGAAATTCCTTCCACGCATTCATATGCACACATGAGCGCTCGGTATCAGTTGTGCATCGACGGCTTGTGATTCCCCGAATCGAGGGGCGATATGTGATTTCTGTGTGTTGATGTTTGGCCAGTCTGGAGGACTTGAGGCCGAGCTTAGCTTGTAGCTTGAACACTAAGGTGTTGGTTGTGTGAGCACGTGCTTTTCGACTTACATGTCTGATAGTGTCCCTATTAGTGGAAGTGATGGCTGGATGGCTATGTGATGAGCGTAATGTGTTCATATGATGTAGATGTGATAAGAAGAGTCTACTTAAGGGTAGGAAGAACGATTTGGTGCTTGATTTCCACCTTGGTTTGATGTGTAGCCCCGAGTTATGGGTGTGTTGAAGGATCTTTTCATGTTGTCTAGTTGTGGAACGAAGTAAATTTCATGTCGTGATATGAGTTCAGACCCAGGAAGGGTAAGTGATCGGGTAATAGTTATGATTATGGAAGAGTATAGAGAGATACCAGTTTGAGGCTAAGCCAGTGGATTATCCCCTGCGGAGTATTCTGAGGTTTGTGTGATCCTTATGCCGTTGGTTGGGAGCCCTCTTTTATCAGTGAATTATACCTGGTGCAGTTTGAGTTTGGATCATGTAGAAGAGTTGTCTTGACTGTTACGAGGAGAATGCAAGGTTCGCAAATGATTTGAAATACAAGATGGTATGTGTCGCATGAGCTCATGAGGGATTTAGTTGAATCTCACTATGGTACTATGGCAGTGATAGAGCATAGGCATTATGATTTATTGTGTGTTTTGACCTATGGCTTTGAGCCAAGTGGGGGAGTCTGCTATTGGTCAGTTGATTGCACGGTTATGTATGGTGTTGGTTCCAATTTGAGGTATACTAGTGAATCAGCTACGGCTTGTAGAGGTTGAGAACGAGGATGACTTGAGTACAGGAAAATTCGGATAAAGGTTGAGTTATGCTGTATGGGTACATGAAAACATTGAACGATCTAGTTGTTGTTTGTATGGCTTAGAAGAATGGGATTACTTCCTGGGGTGTTGGAGTGCTAATGGAGCATATGTCGTTCGGCCCGTTTGATCAGTATAATTGAGGTTTGAGCAGAGTGAGCGACTCCCAAGAATGGTTCCAGTGGATTCGTGACGTATATACAATAATTGGAGATCTTTAGGATGTGTATTTGGCTAGAAACTGAGGTTTACATTGGAAGGTGTCAAGCCTTGTGGCATTTCTGTATCATTATGGATTCTACATATCAGTATCAGGAAAGTGAAGGTAATGGCTTTAGATTAGTAGGAAGTCGCTTTAGGGTAAGTATTCAGAATGTGGTGCTCTTGGGGATATTTGAGAGAGTATTCAGCGGCTTATGAGCCTTAGACGGTGTGGTTTTATGCTTATGTCTCGTGTGGTGAGTCCGGGTTGATGATTGCGGTATCATGGCAAGGAGAAGTATCAATTCGAAGGTAAATCAGAAGAAGCTTGGGATAAATAGGACGGCTTAGTAGTAGGTCAGATTGGCATGATAAGGGGATATGATTAGTTCTTTGGGTGCTTATAGGGTAATGAGTTTCTACATGTGTCTTGTGGCAATGCTCTTGGGTTTGTGGTGACCTGCGTAGTTTGGATGAGCTAAAAGGATTCAGTCATGACGGTTTGGTTTTATGTAACGGGATTTGGAGAGTTCTTGATGGTTTTCTACCACGGTTAGAGATGTACATTTTCTACTGGCATGAGGAGCATGTGATGTATAGTGATTTTCTTCTAGATGGGATCAAATGGAAGGTTCTTGGCTAGTTGAGTACGTAGTTGCTTATGAATCAAAATGGATTACGAAGTCTTCATATTTGACATAGGATGGCATGGTATATGTGGTATGTTGTGTAGGAATGAGATTGGCATGTGTAAGGTCACAGTTCAGTTCGAAAAAGAAGGTCATAAGTTCTTAGGCAGCACGGGCAGTTTTGGATGATTAGGCAATGATATTGCAAATCGGTGTGGCTTGAAGAGGGCATACATTTCAGAAAGGGCAATGTGATTGAGTTAATAATATATCATCTGTATTGTGGCACTCTCTTGCTTGATCGACTGCTGATGTTTGAGTTTGCTTGGTAACACAGAAGAATTATAGGAGTACCCCTCGTGGAATAATCGAGTATCAGATGTGTGTTAGATGTTCGGACAGTGGAATCGGGATCGGATATGGTGATTCGTGTGCTATATGGATTTGGAGATTGGGAGTTCTCATGAACAGGTTATGTTGCGGTTGTGGGTCGTGTGTATCGGCCTTGTGTGGTTACTATCGGGGTTTGGAGACCCGAGTGGATCCTTGGTTGCTTAGTATGTTAGATTTTGATGTGATATTTGGTATGGACTAGTGGCATCCGTGTCGTGCTATTCTGGACTGTTGTGCTAAGACGGCGACGTTGGCTATGCCGGGGATGCTACGGATTGGGTGGCGAGGTTCGACGGATTATGTTCCCAGTAGGGTGATTTCATTTTTGAAGACCCAGCGGATGGTTAGGAAGGGTTGTTCTTCTTATTTGGCCTTTGTGATGGATTTTCCGGATGTGTTTCCTGCAGCCGAGCATGCCGCCGGAAAGGGTTGTTGATTTCGGTATTGATTTGGTGTTGGGCACCGTATCGTATGGCACAGGCGGAGTTAAAGGAGTTGAAGGAGCAGCTTCAGGAACTCCTTGACAAGGGGTTCATTGGTAGGCCAATATGGATGTGTGTTTTGTATCGAGTCGGCTTTGTTGACTTCGAGTTGCTATTGTTGAGGGATGTGTTGATTCGATTGTTATTGAGCTTATTAGTGTTCTGGAGTGATCTATGAGTCACCTTTCCGTATTGCGAGGCGTTATGATTTGTTGGTTATATGCACATATGGTGCGGTTCTATTGGGGTCGTATAGTGGAATTAGAGCGGGAAGAGTATTAGGTATTGCTCGGTGGATGGCGTATCGGTTGTGTCCTTTCGGGTTTGTGTGGTGTTATGTCATTTGTTTCGCCGTGGTTATGATCACTTGCTTCTGGTACTAGACATCAAATTGCGCTTGGTTGATGATTTTGAGCATGGTGACTTGGGGTGTCTCATGTGAACCAGTGTTGGGATAGGGTTGCGCATTGCGGTGAAGTTATGTTGAGCTACGATCCTTTGGGTTAGATTCGTGTGTTCTGGTTCTACGATGTGTGATGGGTTCTCAGCAATGTGTTGTGGTGATACTGGTGAGCTTGCGGTACAGCTCTCTCATTTGATTCACTTTCCATGATTTGAGTACATTCGGACTGCTGCTTATTGGTGCGCGGGTTGCACGGGTTGTGGCTTTAGATTGTATCGATGTGTCATGTCACTAGAGTGGTCGTGTTGGATGAGATGAGGTCATTAGGATCTAGAATGAATACTATCAGATTCGGTTTCGGCATGTTGGAAGGATAATATCGGGATTCGTCTTAGAAATTTACTATGGTGCTTGCCAAGGGAGAGGGGGCTTCATGAATGGTTGATCTGAGGAATGGTTATGACTTTCTGCGTGTTTTGTTCATCATTGGTAGTATACGGAAGTGTTAGAATGAGGCTTTATTTGATAAGAGGTTTATTACCGATATTCGGTTGTTTGAGCAACTGCTGTGATTAGAAGTTATCGCTACGAGTGTTTGAGTTATATGGTATATCATGTGATTGCATCTCGGGTTACGGATTTGGTTTGATACGGCTTGTTCGGAATTATTCAGTATGTAGATGTGAGATTCTGATCTTATAGATGATTTCGGAAGTGGAAATTTGGTTCTAAGGTTTATGGGCTTGGTTGGATTGCGGAATTTCAGTTATGTTGTGCTATCGGACCTATATAGGATGGGGTGACGTGGAACCACCCCCGAGTATGTGCATAGTAAGGATACATGGCGATCTGATGGCTTTTGAAACAACTGTAGGCACGTTCGAGGACGAACGTATGTTTAAGTGGGGGAAGATGTAACGACCTGACCGGTCGTTTTGAGCATTTGCACTTCGCTCTCTAGTTCCCGGGCATGACTATCCCCGTATGATGTATTATGACTCATGTAAATCGTCGGTTTTGATTTTCAGGATAATCGGAATAGGTTTGGAAGAACAATTCTCAGTTTGAAGCTTTAAATTTGAAAGGTTTGACCAAGCTTTTGACTTCGTATCATTCGATCTCGGATTTGGATTTTTATGATTTGGTTAGCTCCGTTAGGTGATTTTGGACTTGGGAGCGCGTTCGGAATGTGATTTGGAGGTCCGTGGTAGATTTAGGCTTGAATTGGCGAAATTAGAATTTTGGCGTTTTCCGATTGGTAGTGGAAATTTTGGTATAGGGGTCGGAATGGAATTCCGGTAATTTGAGTAGGTCCGTTGTGTCACATTTGTGACGTGTGTTCAAAATTTCAGGTCATTCGGATGAGGTTTGATAGACTTTTTGATCGTTTGCGGAATTCAGAAGTTTTGGAATCCTTAGGCTTGAATCCGAGGGTGTTTTGATGATTCGACATTGTTTTGCGTGTTTCGAAGATTGATACAAGTTTGAATAGTGGTATATGACTTATCCGTACTTTTGGTTGAGGTCCCGGGGGCCTCGGGGTGGTTTCGAATGGTTGACAGGAGGTTTGGAGTTGGAAATTTACAGCTGAAGTTGCTGAAGCTCCGGTCATAACTGCATCTGCGGCTTGGGGACCGCAGGTGCGGGCCCGCAGAAGCGCAAGGAGGGTCGCAGATGCGAAACAGGGCGAGAGGAGCTGGAACCATAGATACGGATGTTCGAGCGCACCTGCGATGGCGCATGTGCGAGATTTTGATCGCAGGTGCGGTCCTTGAGCGGTTAAATGGATTCTGTAGATGCGCACCTGGGACCGCAGGTGCGGGTCCGCAGGTGCGAGATTTCGACCGTAGAAGCGGTTTAGCTGGGGCAGAACATATAAATTTAGCCCTTCGCGATTTTCGAGTGGTTTTTCACTATTTTTCATACGGGTTGGAGCTTGGGAGAGCAAATTGAAGAGGGAATTCAAGAGGGTTTCGTGGAGGTAAGGTTTTTGGACCCTCAACTTGTTTCTATGTTGTTTTTTACTTGTTTTATCTTGAATTCTATGGAAATTAGTAGCCAAATTGGGGGTTTAGGGCTTGGAAATTGGAGACCTTAATCTAGGGATTTGAGGGGTCATTTGTGGTTGAATTTTGGTATATTTGGTATGTGTGAACTCGTGGGAGGATAAGGATTCTATTGATGTTATTTTTGTCGGATTTCGAGACGTGGGTCCGGGGGTCGGGTTTGGTCAATTTCTGGATTCTTGGTGTAAATTGGTTATTTTTGAGTGGGCTTTGTTCCCCTAGCATGTTTTTGATGGTATGAATATGTTTTGGTTAGATTTGAAGCATTCGGAGGCCAATTCGAGAGGCAAGGGCATCGCGGGATAGAATTTGGACCAGATTGAGGTAAGTAATGATTGTAAATGTTGTCCTGAGGGTATGAAACCCCGGATTTCACATCGTTGTGCTATATTGAGGTGACACACACGCTAGATGACGAGCGTTGGATCATGCACCGTTGGGGATCGTGACTTGGTCCGTTCCATACGACTATTAAGTCGCGTATTTGATAGAAAACTATTTATATTATTGTGTTTTGGAAAGTATTACTATGTTTTGGGCTGAATCCAATATTTGGGCCGCGTGCCAACTGTTTTGGACCCTTCGGGGCTTTTTACTACTATTCCTCACTGTTTTGACTTAATATATGTACTCAGTCATGTTGTACCTTACTGTTTTCATAACTCAACTGTATTTACTCTGTTTTGATATTTTTAAATGATATTTTGGGCCGAGCATCATGTTTTACCGTTTCCCGAGTGGCTTGAGAGATTTCTGACTGAGTGAGGCCGAGGGCCTGTGTTGTGAGGATATTATGGGATCGGGCTGCACGCCGCAACAGGTTGTTACTGATTCATGATATTGTGAGGCCGAGGGCCTGATTGATTTATGCCACGAGGTGGCTTGTGATTGTTATGAGGCCGAGGGCTTGTTTGATTATGCCACGAGATGGTTTGTTATAGCGCTTGGGCTGTAGGAGCCCCTCCGGAGTCTATACACCCCCAGTTAGCGCGGGTACCCAGTGTAAGTGATGTGATATAGCCCGAGGGGTTGTTGTTGATTTATATTGTTGCCCGAGGGGATGTGATTGATTCATATTGTGTCCCGAGGGGCTGTTCGTGATTCATGTTATGCCCGAGGGGTTGATTACGAGTGATTGTGAGGTAGCCCGAGGGGCAGATTCAGGTGTTTCTGAACCCGGTAGCGGGTGTTGATTACTCAGTGGCAGGTTCATCGGAGTTAGCAAGGCAGTTGCCTGGCGATCGCAGCCGCGCTTTCCTCCCTCTACATTCTTCCTTAGTTGTATTCATTGATTTTCCCGGCCATGTTGGTCTCATATTGTCAGACAGTGGTAGTAGATGCTCATGACTGGTGACACTCCGATGTCGGGTTGTGTTATGTTTCCGCATTGTCTATTTTGACTTATATTATGGGATCATTAGCTAATTATTGACTTTAAATGTCTTAAAATGAATTTCTGGTTGGTTTGGAGTTTGTGTCGGCTAGCCTAGTTTCATGATAGGCGCCATCACGACCGGGTCCATTTTTAGAGTCGTGACAGTGGTAAGCCAGAAGAACACCCTTTCCTTCCATCCTTTGAAGTTGGCTCCAGAAAATTTCCCCGATTTTTCGGTCGGTGGTACAGCAGTCCGGCTTGACGAGGCTATCGTCGTTGCCGCAACAGTCGAAGAAGAATTTTCGTTATCAATTGCCATTTCTCACTGTCAACAACAGAAGAGTTCAATTAATGGCAAAACCAGAACAGTAAACAATACTGTAATTAACAATAAACGGTACGTATGATAAATAAAAACCGAAATTTTTGTATACCGTTTCACAGAAAACGATGATGTTTTTATGTTCTTCAAAACATTTTCTGAATTTCAATACTCTGATGAAGTTTTTATATCTTCAAATCAGAATAGTAAAATTCAGAAGGAGTAGGAAACCACAAAGGTTTTAATCTCCACAAACAGAATACAGAATATAATATTTAATTTCCATAAGATTTTTGTTCAATCTGTATTGCTGTAATAAACAATAAAACACTAAACTTTCTGGAAAAATAGAAACAGAAACAGAAAGTTAGTAGAACCAGAACGACGAAATAAATTATTATAGGAATAAATCGAGCCCACTGAATGCACAGTGTGTCCTTAAGGAAATTATTCCCCTCAAGTACCCGTGGTGCTGGAATATTATCCTTCCAGGATAGAACGATTTAACTCACCAGTGTATTGGTACCAAAAACTCCGGTGACTTCGAACCATTCAATGGTCGTAAAACACACTAGAAAATATTGTGCAGAAGAAGAAGATAATCAGAAAAATTAGTAAGTAAAGATTCTGGGATTCAAGGCATATTTATAAACCATTTGGTATTGTTTCTAAAAAGGTTTGCAACCTTTCAGAAACAGCCATAGCTGTTGGAACAAGTGGGAAGAAATATTGCGGCAAAACAGAAAACGGATTTAAAATAATCTGGAAAAGAAACGAACCGGACCGGGTCGCGGGTCATGGGTTATTCCGGATTGAATTTTTGTTAATTAATTAATTTAATTAATTAAATAATTGAAAGGAATTTTTGTCCAAAAAGATTAATTAATCAATCGTTCTTTGACCAAATCCGAACCGAAGCCGAAGCCGAGCGAGCCACAACGACGACGGCGCGAGGCTTGCCTTTTTCTTAACTCTTTCAGAGGTAGAAGAAGAGCAATTGTATATATACCCATCAAAAGTCTTTTCTTCCTCCAATATGGGACAATGTCCCTTTGTCAAGGAGGGAAACTCAAATATTTCATTTTCCCTCCATTTTCCATTCACCCTGTTTAAGCTACACCAAACTTAAAAGCCCAACAACAACCGCCTATCCTATTTACGAATAGAGTTGGGCGTGATCAGCTGACTTCTAAATTTAATATGCGTACATCTTTAATCAATTACAAATACTTTACTTTGAGCCAAATTTATTGATTTCTGCTGAACTTGCAGTATAATCAAAAAAAATTATTTGACGATAGTAGAATCTTGAGATAGAAGAAGGAGAATGTCTATTATCAA
Source organism: Nicotiana attenuata (assembly GCF_001879085.1). Lineage (NCBI taxonomy): Eukaryota > Viridiplantae > Streptophyta > Magnoliopsida > Solanales > Solanaceae > Nicotiana > Nicotiana attenuata. The sequence continues at coordinate 159,962 of NW_017671254.1, read as the reverse complement.
ATAAAATTGATATTGCTTATTAGAAAAAGAAAAAGAAAACATCTTTGCTTTGACGTTGAAAAATTGGAAGCTAAATCTTGGATTTAGTTGTTGCAGTGAACAACCGTCAAGAATGGAAGTCGAACCAACTTATCATATATAGATAATTAGTATAATTAGCGGTTGGTTTGACTAAAATACCGGAGTTCTTATTATAAGAACAGTTCTTGACTATTGTGTGTAATTAGTTGTGTTCCTTATATTCCTAGTTTAATCCTAACAAATTGGCACTAAAGCCATTTGACATAACAACGTTAGTGATGTGTTTGACATGACGGAAATTATTTTCAGGCAAATATTTTCTTGAAGAAGTTATTTTCTAATTTTTGGTTACCATAAAGGAAAACATATTTCATTAAAAGGAATACTTTTTGTTATGGTGTGATGTCAAGTGTACTATTAGTCGCTTTAGAAAACGATCAAGATGCAATTTGTTTCTCCTTTATTAGAAAGAATAAAATTAGGTATAGTCACCTTCTAATTAGTTTTTTAAAGACTTTAGTACATGAAACTTGTGACTCTTTTGCTTTGCTACTGTATCAATAAGAAATTACTCATTTTCAGACACAACTTTATCATTTCCCGAAACTAATTTCAAACACACATATTTTTTTCCGAAAAGCAAATTCAAAACTAATTCTTCATTTCTTCTATAGCTAAACTAAAATCCAATCGCCACCCAAGATTTCCAGAGCTACAGTTGATATTAATTAGTTATTAATTGGCTCAATACTGTGAGAATTGTCATTCTGATATTACCAAATGTTTTGTCGTATAATACAATGGTGAAACTTAGCAAAATATTTCTTTAATCTAAAAATTAGCCCGCGCGTCTTAGAACCCGTTCGGTCAAGCTGTTAAAAATTGCTTATTTTGAGAAGTGTTTTTGCTCAAAAGTATTTTTGGAGAGTTATAATTTGTGTCTGGCCAATTCATTTGAGAAGTACTTTTTGCAGTATTTGATAAGCAAATTGTGTCTGATCAATCTTTTCAAAAAGTACTTTTGAGTGTCAAATTATTATAAAGGATAGTAAATGTTCAGTTTATAATTAATATATTATTTAAAGAGAAAATTAAATTTAAATACTTATTATAAAAATTTAATTATTATTTTTATTTTAATTAGAATATAACATATACAATAAAAATATATATTAGAAATTTAATCAGTATAAGATATAGTTATCCAAAGCAACAATACAAGATATCCAGAATTACTTATTGTTTATATGTGATTTAAATCTATCAAAAAATATATCATCTAATATAAATGAAAAATCTGCTTCTTTACTCCCATATAAAAGGAAGATATCTACTTATAGTGGAGAGACGATTTCAAAGAAGAATGGGAGAAGGAGAATAAAATAATCGTTTTAAGACAAATTATAAATTATAGTTAGGATACTTTTGTCTTAAGATAATTAATTTTCTGTTTCTTTCTGCTTCTTGGAAGAAGCTAGAATTTGTAGGTTCTTTCCAAAAGCAAAAAAAACTACTGTTGCTCAAAAGCACTTATTTATCTTGGCCAAACACATCAAATTTTCAAAAAAATATTATTTTTTTTGATTAATAAAGTATTTTTGACCTCCTAGAAGTTTGGCCAAACATACTCTTAATCAAATTTAGCGTTTCCAAAATGCTTTTGAAATAACTATGCAGCGTAACAAGTAATTAGCCTTAGACAACGGCATGATTTCGTAAGTTTTGTTTGTTAAAACCTAAAAGGTACTTATCTCATTATTTCAACAAGAAGGTAATTTGTTTTGTTTGGATCAAAGTTTCAACTCGTAGACTAGTAAGCAAGATATCTATTCTAAATTAGGTGTTTGTCCAATCTAATCTCGTAAAGAATTATGAGAAATTGAGAGGTTTACATATGATAAACAAAAGAGATGGATTCGGAATAATTTAAACTTTATTGGTTCAACATTTAAGGTTCTTAGCTGAACCCATTATATTTCTTAAAGTTATAAGTTTATATCTAATGTTTATTACAATATTAATAAATTTTTATACAAAAATTTATGCTTCATGTCGAAAATATTGAATTCATACGAATCCGATACTCTAAAGCTGCATATATTCCTTACAAACACATAAAGAACAATGCGGAAGCTTCTCAGACATCTATGAGATTTTTTTTAATTTTGACTATGAATTCGAACATAAAATTCTAAAGTTTTTTTAAATAAAATTTATACACTTGAAAACTATATAAAAAATACTATAAATCACAATAATTAACATATTAAAATATTTAAAAGCTATATGAAAAAGTTGTGGTCAAAGAATAACTCGTTTGAACGAATCCCAAATGCATTATCTTTTTGGGCGGAGAAAATATAAATCATATATGTGTTGACAAATAAGTAAAACATGAACTTTACTAGCAAAATGCCAAATTAACAAGAGGTATATCTTGCATAAAAAAGAAAGGGGACCAGATTCTACTAGAGGTTCCAAAAACTTTATTACAAAAAGATTCTAGCTAAATTAGCTTTCACATTAGGCTCTAGCAAAAGTTAAATAGTCATGGATATATTATGGAATTTTGGTAAGGAATGAAACAAAAAACCAACTTTCATTAAGTGACTTGTTAAGATAATCGAGAATAGAGGATCTTGAATATTATTTGAATATCAGAAAAATTGTGTGAAAGGGCTATTAAACAACTCGAAAAAGCTTGTTTTTGCTTATGAAAAGTAGTAAATATTCCGAGATAGAATAAGAAAAATGAATTTTATTAATTCAATACGTAAGACTTTGGAACATTAGAAAATTATAAAATTAAAACGATTCAGTTTAAACAACAAAGGTGAATTAATAAAATCTGACAAGACAATCGTTTTCTACCTTTTGAAGATTATATAGTCTATCAAAAGTCACTCTCACTCATTTTCCTTTTGACTTATTCTCCCAAGCTTCTAGTAAACATGCAAAAACATGTGTAACCAAGTCAATGTTCAGCCTGCCAAACAAGAATTCTTTTTCTGTTATATGTGACGCAATTTGATTCAATAGAGAGTGTAAAAAGAAAAAGAAGACTTGTGAAACAAAATCTAAAATAAATTATATATATCTTTATAATAATATATTATTTCACTAAAGATAAAATAGAAGTATAAAGCTAAATTATTTTTAAATATTAAAAGGTACCATTTTTTTTATGATAGACTAAAACGGAAAGTGCATCAGATCAATTGAGACAGAGAGGGTAAACTTTCTTTCTCATGTTCTTTCAACAGATGAGCTACTTGTTTGAAATCTCAAGCCAGACTGAGTAAAGTTCTGATTAAGGCATTGTGATTAATGTTTGACTTCTCTTTTCATGTCCTGCCATCTTTATAATGCATGGCCCTTGCCCCTTGAGACACTATAGCGTTAACTACATGCATCATCTTTTGGAACTCAAAAATTATTGTCAAAATTTTTATTGTAATATTAATGCTGTCAAATCCCATATATTTTATAACAACTAAATTTAGTCATTTTAGAATTAAAAAACAAAACCTGATTAATTAGAGAAAAGCATACCCGACGCATAGCGGAGCTATATTGACAGAAAAGAGGTTCAAGTGAATCTCATTCATCAGAAAATTACGACAACAACAATATATTTAGTATATTCTTACAGTTTAGAGTTTGGAGAAGATAATATGCATGTAGACCTTACCCCGACTCAGAAAAAGCAATTCTAGCAGGTAAAAGAAAAGAAATAGTAAAGAATTCATGTTGAAAATAATAAAAATAAGAACAATAAAAACAACAAAATAATAAAGCAATAAGAAAATCAACTAACAGGTACAAATAGAAATCGAAGGCTAAGATAATAATAATAATAATAATAATAATAATAATAATAATAATAATAATAATAATAATAATAATAATAATAATAATAATAATACAGCACATGACATAGAAAATACGGAATAAATACAGTATCCCAAACTCGACTACCTACTATTGTGATGAAGGGTTAGGCTTGATCCCAACTTGTTTATGCATATATTCAAAAGAGAGGAGGGCGAACTAAACCAAACCCTCCTATTACATTTGTAGTAACCCAAGCTAATAACCATATACACAGTTGACTAAACAGCCTTATGAGAGAATAAAAGTATAAACTATATATAGCTAGGAATACTTCCTCTTTTACACTTAGATTTTTCCATTTGGTTACAAAAAGGAACTAGCCATATTCTTTGATGATGAAGCATCCATTTTCAGCTTAATTCTGGAATTAGACAAACTATCTTGATCATCTTTCAGCAGTGGTGGATTAATTTACTGCCATATTTATGGTCCACGTGAATTTATAGTCTTTCTGTCAAATTAAGTATTTTATGTACATATTTTTTAGAATTTATTTAATATTATCTATAGGACCCCATGTCTAGTAAGGCTGAAAGGTGCACTTGGTTGAATGATGGGTTATTTACCAAAAGAATTAAGGATCAATTCTCACTTAATACTTTTTTTTCTTTATTCTAATGGTGCATCTATGTTCTAGAAATCCTAGATCCGCCTCTATCTTCTAGTGAAGCTTTAACCTGTCTTAGCAGTGAAACAACTTGAGTGAAGAAGACTTGCGTACAAGGCAAACTTTTCTCTTTATCTATCTATTTTATTAAATTAAGTAATTATTTTATTAATTTTCTACTATTTATGAATAGTCATTTTTGGTGCACGCTAGAAAAGTTGTTTTTCAAGTATTAAATTTCTCTTTTTAGGTGCAGAAGGGTTTATTCCCCTAATATTAACAATCTAGGAAAGTTTTTCGATCACTACAAACTAGAAAAGTCTGAAGCATTACTGGTGCCCAAAGGCATTTTGATCCAATTGGGTTAGCACTTACGATGGCCCATTTTTACCTTTCTTAATTTGGACCATAACATGGGCCTTGATGGGCCCACATGGGCCTAACCAAAGCAGACAATATTCCGCATTCTCTTGTCTTCTCCGGGGGAAGTGCACAGTTAGCCACTAATTAAAAATGTCTTTACTTTTTAGTCGCTGTTTAAAATGTGTCACTCGTAATCCGAAAAGACTGACCTCAATAATGTTCGCAATCATACCTTAGTTCAGGATCTACATACGAGTATGTAGGAGGAGCTACTCTTTAGCCAGTACTTAATAATTTTTACCCGCTCGGACAAAAATACCCCTATACTAGACGTGGATGTTGTGTAAATATTAAGGACATGGTGTCCTTAACTTCGTGAGTGTTGTGTATGTCACGATCCAAAATCCACTGTAGGTAGTGATGGCGCCTAACGCCGCCGTCAGGCAAGCCAACAGTGATTGGTCAATTTAATTACTCATTTTATTACTTTCGAAAACATAAATTTTAATAAGGAAGGGAATTTACCCTTTTAAAACCACGGGAACGTACAAAATTTGTAGTTTATAAGAGAAATGAAAGGCGATGACAATATACAGAGCCGTAAATATCAACTAGTATATCCTGAAACCCGGTGTCAGATGTGCATGAGCATTTACTATGGAGTACAATAATAATACAACATATGTCTAGGATGTAAATGAGACAGGATAAAATGAATAGTACGATGGAGACTCTGTGGACTGCGATGCGCAGCCTGCGAATCTTTGCTTTTTCAGTCTTAACCATGTGAGTAGCATGCTTAGCTAACCTTATGAATTCCATGTAGTACTCTTGCACACTTTTATTCCCTTGCTTGAGCTGTTCGAACTCTGAAGCCTTAGCTTCCCTATCCTCTTCTGGGATAAAGTTAGCCATGAAGGCCCCTTCAAATTCTTCCCAAGTAGGTGGACCATCATCTTCATCTCTTTCATTTTCCCACATCTCAAACCAAGCGCCGGCCACATCTCTAAGTTGGTAAGCAGCTAGCTCCACAGCTTCATCATCAAATGCTTTCATCACTCGGAGGGCTTTCTTGACACCCTCCAACCACAACATCGGATCTTCATCAACTATAGAACCATGGAACACTGGAGGACTCAACTTCAAAAATTCATTCACTCTTGAGGACTCAGAATTGTTCTGTCTATTTGATTGAGGTGGAATCTCATCTCTCCTCTCGTTCTGGTTGGCCATAAAGGCTTTAAACATCTCCATAGCACTGTTGACAGCATTAAACATCTGACCCACCTCGGGAGATATAGTTGCCTGAGCCGGAGTTGTTGTTTGGGCGGTACTGGATCATCATGCTCCACCCCTTCTTCTTGTTCAACTCAGGGTACTTGGACTCCCTTTGTGGATTTTCCCCTCCTTTTCTGAGTCGAAGCCTTCTTAGTTCTACCTTGAGCCACAATAGTAGCGATAGTTTCTTGAGCAGCATCCTGAGTGTCGGTGTCAGAGTTGTGAGTACGAGCCATTTCTACGAGTTTTGGAGAAACGAATAAATTAGATAATTTCTTAGAGGTAGACTCTACTGCACGATCTAAAGTATGAAAAAAAAAAGACTTTTCCTAAATGCTTGTAGCTTCCTTTTTATAAGTATGGCGCGCTTCATACCCATAAACAAGACTCTACTAACACGACTTCATAGACCCCTAGGACTCCATATACCTGAGGCTCTGATACCAAGTTTGTCACGACCCATTTTCTGAACAAGCCGGGACCGGCACTCGATCACTAAACATGACCGAGCGAACCATCTCTGCTTATCAAATCTATTATAACTCCAAGCTTTATATGTAACAAGGAAATACTCTAACCAAATACTTTTGATTAATTTAAATATTTAAATAAATCAACTCCAAAACTTTATTAATAGTAACCAATGAAATACTGCTAAGTTATTATCAAAAACATCTGAATCTTAACCCAATGAGAATGTCTATGAAGCCTCTACTGATAAACTGACGCACTACTCAGGACATGAGATTTTCTGGACATTTCTCTAAGTAAACAAAGAAATAACTAAATAAAGATGACTCTAAGGAATACTCCACGAACAAAAGCGGAGCTCACCAATAGCACTGGAAGAGAAGGAAGTCCTAACTCGTAGCCTGCTCGCCTGCAAATCCAGTTCCTATGTTGTACCGCAAACCAACGTAGGTTCCCAAAAGAGAACGTCAGTACCATCCATTGTACTCAGTGAGTCTCAACAACAGGGGGCGAAACTTTAATGACATATACATTATGAGCAAAGGTTCTAAATGCATGTAAAACATAAAGCTTATAAGAATAATTCTAAATAATTGCATAATAGTAGTTTATGAATATTCTAAAAGAAATTCTTTTCTATTTTCTTTCTTATAAAAAAAACTTCACTTTATACTTTGGGAGTTCCAACTATCCTGACTTAATTCTGTCTCAGTCACCATGTGATCGGCACGGGTTCGATCCCAACCTGATCGAATAGGCCCAATCCACGAGGTGCCACTCGCTTCATGGTTCTCAGCGCTCATGTATCATTCCTTAGCATGACTAAGTAAATTCTCGGCAATGAGACCCTCGCCTCGTGTGCTCCCTACTTTGGCACAAGTAGTTTCAGGAAGTCAACGCCTTGGTCAGGACCCTCGGCCTGGACGATGACCCCTTCTCAGAATAAAGGATACTCCCAAAAATCTTTTCTTTCTAAAACTTCTTCTTGTGACTTTTCAAGTCTAAATCTTTTCTTTATAGAACATCATGTACATGCTCATATTGGTGTCCTTAAATGTAAAGCATGGCATAAGAATGAAATAAACATATAAAAATATTTCTAAAGATTCTTTCTTCTTCATAAATTTTCAACATGAAAATAGCATATAAGAATAACACAAAAATCTAAATATTTAAGCACATATATCATAATAGATCATCTAAACTTTTGCTAGAAAAATTCTAAATTAATGGGTACTCACTCGCTCTAATTAAATAAACATAAACTCTTTTAAGCAATTCATCAAACACCTTATGTGCGTGCTTTTGTGAGTTAAACCACTTTAGTAAAGGGTTATATCAACTCACCTCAAAACTTCTCGAGCCAATGCGTAGGCCCCAGTCCAATTGACACCAATCAAACAATCGATTCTACAACAACCAGTGCATTTTAATCAATTTATAAAGTACTACACCTAAATATGAAATTTATTGTTGATATAGAGGAAGAAGGGAATTAACTATTCCATTCTTACCTATTACCACTATAGGATAATTGACAGTAGAGAAATTTACTTACCTGAGTTCAAGAATTAGTGATTGGTAAAGAACCCTAGAATTTTCCGTGCGTGAGTAACTTTGTGACTGCCTCCGTTTCGCATAAGGCTTTAAGTTCAGACTTGCTTTTTTACAACAGAATGCCTTCTATTTTGCTAAGGGCATTAAGCCCCCGTGGTTTTCCCTTTTTAAAAGCCACTTTATGGTTAGGTCACGTGCATTTTTCCTCTTTGTTTTGTTTGTTTAATTTTTTTTTAATTAACTTAATTAATACTTAATGATACCCACTTTTAATAATTAATAATACTAAAATTATTAATATTACCATAACTATATAACCAATTATTTTTAAATATAGAAGTAACTCAAAAATCAATCACAAGGGTTTTTAATCCGTAATAAAACTATAATTTAAGATTATAAAAATTAAATTCTATATTTAGCGGGTTTTGAAACTTTTATAGATTTGAGGAATGTTACAGTAACTAGGAGGTTTCAAGAACATCTGGGAAAAACCATGGAGGTTTATAACGATGATGTGCTAGTCAAATCACAACATGCGGAGGATCATATTCAACATCTGTCAGATCCGTTTCAGATTCTCCGCAAATTCAATATGAAGTTAAATCCCGAGAAATGTGCATTTGGCATGTCGTCAGGTAAGTTCTTAGGTTTCCTTGTTTCTAACCGTGGAATTGAAGTAAATTCAGTGCAGATTAAGGCTATTGAAGAGATACCGGATATACTTACGAGCAAAAAAAAAAGTGCAAGGTTAACAGGTAGGATAGCAGCATTGGTGAGATTTATTTCTAAATCTTCGGAGAAAAGTTTTAAGTTCTTTTTAGTGTTGAAAAAGCAAAATCAATTTGTATGGACTGAAGAATGTCAATAAGCACTCAAAAACTTAAAAGCGTACTTGTCAAATCCACCGTTGCTGGCTAAACCAAAGGATGGAGAAAGGCTACTCATCTACCTCGCTGTTTTAGAAGTGGCGGTAAGTGTCGTATTAGTTCGGGAGGACAAAGGTAAACAATCTCCGATTTATTATGTTAGTACGTCTTTATTGGATGCCGAAACTCGATATCCTCATTTAGAAAAACTTGCCTTAGCATTAATTATGGCATCTAGAAAACTAAGGCCTTATTTTCAGCGTCACCCTATTTCTGTAGTGACCACCTACCCCTTACATAATATATTGCATAAGCAAGAGTTATCAGGTAGGTTAGCCAAATGAGCCATAGAACTAAGTGAATATGACATCACCTATCAACCTAGAACTACAATAAAATCACAAGTTTTAGCAGATTTTGTGGAAGACTTTAGCCCAGGGATGGTAACAGAAGCAGAAAAAGAACTGCATGTATTTAATGGGTCTAATCCAGGTACTTGGATCCTATTTACCGATGGCTCTTCAAATGTAAAAGGAGCGGGTTTAGGCATTATCCTAATCCCACCTGCGGGAGAGACTATACGGCTAGCCATAAAATGCCATCTTATTACTAATAATGAAGCAGAATATGAAGCTGTGATTGCAGGTTTATAATTGTCATGAGAGCTCGGAATAGAGCAGGTCATAATCAAAAGTGACTCGCAGCTCGTGGTTAATCAAATGCAGGGGACTTATATAGCTAGAAAGGCGAGGATGCAGTAGTATTTGAAAAAGGCACGAGATTTGATTAGATAGTTCCAAACTTGGAAAATCGTGCAGATATCGAGAGACGAGAACATCGAAGCAGACGCCTTGGCTAACCTCGCATCCGCTGCAGAAGTGACAAATGAAGAAAATACATCTGTAATACATTTGTTTCATTCGGCACTTGACCAATATAAAAACGAGGTAAATTTCAATAATTTGACCTGGGATTGGAGAAATTAGATCGCCAGTTTTTTGTAGTACAAAATATTACCTGAAGATAAGAAAAAGGCTCAGGCACTCCATCAAAAGGCTGCCCATTATTGTTTGGACCGAGGCAATTTATATCGAAAAATGTTCGGCGGTCCTTTAGCGAGGTGTCTCTGACCTTCTCAAACAGAGTATGTGATGAGAGAAGTACATGTAGGACATTGTGGAAATCACGCCGGAGGAAGATCCCTGGTAAAAATTCTAATTAGAGTAGGGTATTACTGGCCAAAAATAGAAGAAGAGGCAGAAAATTTTGTGGCCAAATGTGACAAGTGCCAAAGATATGGTAATACATGCATCGACCAGCAATGTTACTACATCCGGTTATTGCACCGCGGCCTTTTATGAAATGGGGGATGGATTTCGTGGGTCCATTACCACAAGCCAAAGGAAAGGTACGATTTTTATTAGTGCTCACTGATTATTTTACTAAGTGGGTAGAAGCAGGTGCCTTCAAACATGTACGAGAAAAAGAGGTCAGAGACTTCATTTGGTGAAACATCATATGTCGGTTTGGGGTTCTAAAGGAAATCGTGTGTGATAATGGCCCGCAGTTCGTAGGTGCGCAAATCACAGAATTCTTTCAGAGTTGGCAAATTAAAGGATTACTTCAACACCTTATCATCCTCTGGCCAATGGGCAAGCTGAATCAACAAGTAAAGTTATTATTAATAACTTGAAGAAAAGGCTAGAGGAGTCAAAAGGTAAGTGGCCAAAAGTGCTACCTGGAGTCTTGTGGGCTTACCGTACAACAGCAAAAACAAGTACAGGAGAGACACCATTATCACTTATGTACGGTGCTGAAGCCTTAATTCCGGTTGAAATAGGAGATCTAAGTACGAGATACACCCAAGCAACCTGAAGATTCAAATGAGGCGGAGATGCGAGTAAATCTTGATATGCTTGAAGAAAGGAGAGAAACAACTTTAATAAGGGTAGCTGTGCAGAAACAAATCATTGAGCGATATTACAATCGGAAAGCTCATCTTAGGTACTTCAAGATTGGGGACTGCGTACTCAAGAAAATTTTCCAATCCACAAGATCAGCCAATGCCGGGAAGTTGAGTCCACATTGGGAAGGACCTTACAAGGTTCGAGGTATCGCTGGAAAAGGTGCATATGAGTTGGAAACCATGGATGGAAAGGTTCTACCCTCGAGTTGGAATGTTGTTCATCTGAAGAAGTACTGTTTCTAAGGAAAGGAAATACCCACGGTCAGGTACCTCTTTATTACGATTTTTATTTTGTACAGTTACAATTATATTAACGATTTTAGATGATAGGCAAAAATCTAGCCCGTACCAAATGATAATATTATACTTGAAAGACACGCGGAAGCAACATAATTCCCGATCTAGAGTTACAACCTTTCTGATGGAAACATAAAGGGTTAATGTTGGAAACTAAGCGTCCACCAGACTGTGTAGAGAACCAGGTTCTCTATGAGTTTCCACTTAAAATACTAATGAACCAAACTGTATAGCGATCTGGTCCTATATCAGTTCTCACAGTGCTAACTACTGAACCAATATGTAAATAAGACACAGGATTAAGTTCCTACTGTATGGAGAACCAGATTCTCTATCAGCTCCCACTGTAAGCAACAGACTGTAAAACCAACCAGTATAGGGAATCAGGTTCTCTAATTGTTTCACAGTAGCTCGGCAGTAAGTAAAGAACACAGAGGATTTTTACGTGAAAAAATCCCAACTCAATGGGACAAAAACCACGACCTACACTTGTAGGCTTTCAACTTCACTAACTTGTAAACCCCCGATTACAATCCACTTTGTAATGACTCTATTACAAAGGATTCAACTAACTTGTGGTACTCTCACCACAAGCCACTTTTTGACTCTCTAGTTACAAAGACTTTAACTACCTTGTGATACTCTCACCACAAGCCACTTTGTGACTCTCTAGTTACAAAGACTTTAACTAACTTGTGATACTCTCACCACAAGCCACTTTGTAATAACTCTATTACAAAGACTTTAATCACTCTAACTTGTAGTAACACTATTACAAGCCACTTTGTAATAACTCTATTACAAAGGCTTTACAACTCGACTAACTCTAGCCAAGACACAAACTTAGAGGGTTTGTAATTTTGGGTTTCCTAAAACACGGCTTCTAAGAAAGCAAGATAGGAGTTACAATGAAGAACAAATAAAAAAGACTCAACAAACCTAAGGACTTAAGATATCTTCGATCTTGGATCAGGTCCTTGAGGTTGCAGCAGCTTTGTTCTTGAGAGAGGTTGTGGCAAGCACTTGAGAGAGTGTTTTCGTTTCTGATTTTGCAAGTGTTGGGAAGGAATGTCTTGTGCCTTGCACCAGGTTTATACTACAAAAGACATCACCTTAGTGATGTCAAATCTTGGTTAGTACATGCCTCTTCTCGATGGGAAGTGACTGCTGCACTGTCCGCTGAACCGTTGCGTGTATAGTTGCAGTAAGTCACTTTCTGCAGTTGCTTTCTAGCTGTACAGTTGACTTATACTTCTGTCAGGGGAACACCAAGGTATCAGGTCCCTAATCTGGTTCCTATGAGTCTAAAGGCGCACTTCCCAGATTATCAGGTCCCTAATCTGGTCCCTAACTTGAATGATTGTACCAGGCATGCTTCAGGTCCTTTATCTGGTTCTCTCATGAAGTAAGTTGTTTTACCTTCCTTGATTGTATTTATACGTGTGTGACATCACTTACAATGATGTAATCAAGGTAGGTAAAAAGCCTTCCACAGAAAGTTGACTGTTGCACTATTCCTGTGCAGTAGCGTGTGCAGGCAGCAACTTTCCTGCTGAAGAGTTGACTTCATACAGTCTCCTTGGGAACTGGTAGGTACCTGTTCCCTCAGCTGTTCCTTCCACTCTGAAGAGTTGAGTTATATCCCACGCTGGATCCCAACTTGGAGCTTTGTGATCTCAACGTCTGGTAAATATTTAACAGGTTCCTTATCTGGTTCTGGATGGTAAGTTTGTTAGATCATCAAAACATAAAGTAAAGTACTTATGCCCAAGGTACTTGTAACCTATCAGTTAAGCAGTCATCATCTAAATTATATATGCCTCCGAGTCCCGTACATTTTTCCTTTTTTTAGGAAAAGGACCACATGAAAGGAATAATCAAGTGCTCAAGATTTCATACCTCAAAGCTCAAACACTAGGGGACTATATATATAAGGAAGGCAAAGAAGACTGGAACAATCAGAATTCAAGTCAAGCCTAAAAGTCTACTCATCCGAAAGTAGCACTTTCAGGCTCAAACACAGAAACAGGACGAAGAAGAGGAGTAGCTTCATCATCAGATATGACCAGTCTTCTAGCACGTGGCTTACGAACCAAAGAGCCTTCATCCCTCTCCTCTTCATCTTCGGAATCCTGTGGCCTATCAGCTTTTCTTTTTGATAAGGATCTCAAAATTATTTCCTGATCTTTTGCTAAAGAGAGCCTTGAGGCAGCAATTGATTCAGCACTCACACCCCGAATGGGAAACCCTAATAAATAAAAGGGTTAACACGTTCTAGGATAAGAATGAAAATAAAGAAGAAAGTGAAAGAGAAAGTTACCGTGAGTCTTAACTTTGCATCCAAATCAATTTGAAAGATACCTCCAAGACCTTACTTCCATAGGAGCAATTGTTAACAATTTTTCTACCCAAGCACGGAAACCAGGAATCTCCTCAACAGTTCCTATAGTTGCTGAAACAGAAAAGTAAAACAGTTACGAGAAGTACAAGCTCTTCACAAAAAAGAGTAGAAATAAAGATTGAAAGAAAAACTTACGTGCAAAGTTTCACTTCTCAAGAAAGGGCATGTTCTCTTCACCTACTAACCCACTTGTGGGGGCGGCAACGAATCTGGCGTACCAACCACGATCTTTATCATCCTCAGGCTAACCAAAACCCTCTTACTTCTTGCCACGAAAGTAAAAATCCCATGCCGAAATAACTTGGGAGAGTAGAGATGGATTAGATGGTAAAAGGTAAAGGGTAACAAAGGGCCAATCTGTCCTAAACACACAATAAAGAAATGGCAAAATTCAATGATGACTGGGTAAATAGGAGGCCTAAAACCTAATGTGAAGGGATATGTATACACAAACGAAAAACCAACTATAAAGGAAGTGATTCTTTGATTTTCATTAGGAACCAGATTGGGAAGTCAAATTCCAATGGCAGTCTTTACGCACAACAGAAATCAAACCTTCAGTAATCTGGGAAGAGTAAACATCAGCACAATCATGAGAAGTCCTAGAAGTGACTTGATTCCTAATCGATTCTCTATCAGAGTAGAAAGAAAGTTCAGCAGGGATGATCTCATCCACAGAAGGTTCACGAATTGGTTCATTAGAATCTCTACCTCTAACAGAAGATCTATGTGAAAAAGAGGCTAGTTTTAGAAGATGATGGGGGAGTAGAACTAGGTTGAGAAGAAGAGCCACGTACAGAAACTGACCCTAAACTACACAACCTACCACCTCTCCTACTTCTAGTAGGAGCAGAAAAAGGGGGAAGTTCGTCTACAATAATAACTTTTCGAGGATCGGGATTTGAAGAAGACATAGTTGTATGAAGAAGTAGAACGTATTGAAGAGCAGGATATGGATAAAGAACACTGAAGATAATTTTTTCGTGAAATTAAAGACAAAAGATGTATTTATATGAAGAAGCAACCGTCATGCAAAAAAGGTAATGATGGAATCGTCATCATGAAAACTGTCACTTCGTGATTGATGCAGCCGTAAAAAAGCCCTAGAAACCGCTGGAGAGTTGCAGAACCAAACAATGACCACCACGTGTCACATGCATTAAATGGAAATGACATGCGACGCGTCAGTTCAGAAGAAGGAATAATGGTATGTAAGAAATGGCGGCAAAAATTCCTGCTTTAAATGAGATCCACTTCCCAAATATTCAATTGCTGAATAATTGGCAAAGGTTGGGTGGGGGGGGGGGGGACTATCTGTATTGGGGGAAAATGAATATTACACGTGGAATTAGTTGTGTAGCTGACATGGCAAGACACGTGGGTCATTAGAAAAGTGACAACTGGAAAATAGTACTTGAAAAGACGTGAGTCTTAGTAGGTACGAGCAAAATGTCTGAGGGACAAGAAGAACGGTTGCTCGAGTCTCTTTAGTAATTTGAAAAGACACCGGTGGAAAGAACCAAGACAGGAAAAATGACATATTCATTGTTCTTCAATTAATGAGCATGAATGATTACAACGTTACAGAATTTTCACGAAATAGTTATGATTACCAATTATAACGTTCCATTAATGTCATTAATGCTCATAATGACCTAGTCATAAAGGGGAAACGACGTTGTACTTAGAAATGTCTATATAAGGAATAGAAATGTCATTTGTATGGACACGTTCTAATTATCATTGGAATACAATTATTTACTTTTTCTTTATATTGGTTACTTTGCTATTTCATACTCTAATTTTCCTTTCTCATTACAAGAATATTCCTTCTCTTGATTATCAGTAACCCGAGTACTTCTTAAAATAGGCTTTTGGTGATACCCAATTTTTTCCTATATATATTTTAATATGCAAAGTACCTTCAAAATAGCATATGTATGCGTATATAAGTATATCCAAGTGCTCCATTATTTTTTCTTAATTTTTAAATATTTTTAAATCGATTTATTCCCCTATTTTATCCATAAAAATCCAATAATAATTTCTAAAATTATCACTTGGGTGATTCACTTGTTGAAATTTTATATTTATGCTAAAATAAAGCCAAGATGATTTTTGCATATTTTTACAAATTTTACTTAGTATTTTTAAAAGCTAAATTGTATAATTGCAATATTAGCCTCTTTTAGGATTAATTGCGTTTATATTCATAGAGATTAAGGCCTGTACTTTTAAATGGCTAATTATATGTCATAAATCATTTTAGTACCTTCAATTTATTTCCAGAAATTAATTTATTATTTTTTATAAATTAATAGGGAAAATTGGCTATTTAAATAATGGCCCAATTTCCTTTCAATTATAACCCAATTCTGACCCCAATTGAACCCCGACCCAATTGCAAATTAAACCGGCCCAAACCCAATTTCATAAACCGACCCACCTACCCTTTCTAATCTAGACCGTTGATCATTCAGATCAACCGCCACTATTACACCTTGCCTTAATTAATGACGAACTACCCCCAAACCCTTTCATTTGTTACCATACGCCGCCTCTGAATCCCTCCTCTCCCAAATTCTCTCTACAACACCACCCAAACCCTAGCCGACACCCTAATCCACCCTAATCCATGGCCTTCCAGGGTCATCTGAGACCTGTACCGGCCTTCCATGGCTTCTATGTGTTTGGTTCTGTGGTCTCATGACCAGACTTTGAAGGGATTTGGTCCATTCTTTGCTCGATGACCTTTCTCCGGTCATCCCTGACCTTTCTCCGGCCAGCCATGGCTATTCGAGTCAGACCTTTGACTCTCCTATTTAGATCGGTAACTTTCAAGGCCTTTCTCGTTGCTTTTGGGTTTTTCTGAAACCCTAATCTCTAAGACTTTTTCGATTTCTTTTAGATCTAACTTAGATCTATGCTTGCTATGAACTTTTTAAGTGCTTCTCGAAGTCTCTTTGACTTTTCTTTCAAAGTGACTCTTCATCTTTTCCGATTAGGGTTTTTCTTTTAAATTATTTCGAAACCTCTTCTCTGATTTTAATGTGTTTATGATTTTGCTATGTTTTGCTCTTGTCGTTCTTCTATATGAGTTGGTATGTTGGAAACCCTAATTTCTTTTGGGTCTCATTCGAGTTCTGAAGCTGTTTGTTAGATAAGTGCTTGTTTGGTTAAGTTCTTGTTCGATTTATTTGCTTATCATCTTTTTAAGCTCGACTATTGTTGAAAAGAACGTATGTCTTTGGGTTTGAAACTGTTCGTTTGAATACCTGGCTCGATTTGAAGTTCCTTGTTTCAGAATCTCTTTTCTTTATGTGATTCCTCTGATTCTGGGTTTTTACTATCTTTAAAACTCGATTATGCTTGAAACCCTAACTGTTCAAAAGGTTTCTCATCTGCTACTGTGAGACCCTTTGCAGGCTTCTGATACTCTATTTTTCTTCACTATTGATTCAATGTGACTTGACCTACTTGATTATTACGCTTCGAATGTTTGTTATCTACTGAACCTTGTGCTACTATTGTATGATGTTTCTTTTGCCAATAGGTTTGGCCTCGCATGACTAGTGTTTGTTCACTCTATTTTTATGTTGAAGTTCCTTCTTTGATTGATCTTCAATCTTGGGACTGATTTCAAAACTTTTCTTTTATGAACCATGATTTTACTCGCCTGTTTTGAATTGATTGATTCCCTTCCCTTTATTGTAATATTTACCTTGCTCAATCTATTTCCAAAATAAGTATATTTCCGTACTTAGACTCGATTGCTTACTTAATGTCTTTACTACTTCTTTTATGGCAATAATCAGGTTGTCTCTAAATTGATTTCCTTCCTTATTTTTTGAATCCGTTAAACAGTGATTCCTTAATTAAAGGGAATCACTTGTATAATTGATTCTGACTGATTGTTTCTATATTTGCACTAAAATTTTACTTATTACCTCTCCTTCACTCGTTTTCAAAAGGTTATAAATACCCTGCACCCCCCTTCTTTCAAACACGAACACAAGGAATAAAAACACTTGAGTTCAGAACACACACTCCACTAAAACTCTCTCTATTTTTTCTGTTGCTACTTGTGTTGCTGCCTTACCTAGCCGGCTGAAAGCCAAGGCTAGGTTGTGGGAAGCTTGCTTACTTTTCTTTCTGCATTTGCATGTTTACTGGTATGTTCTAATTAATCGTTCAGCATCAACAACAACATGTTTCTTTACTATTTCCTTCACCCTTACTTGTTTCCCGCTTGTGTTTAATCAAGTCCCATTACTAAGCATGCTATAATTTGCCCTTTCCTCTTCTGAATTAATGCTTTCTTATGTATGAACTCTTTCAGTCACTTATTATGACTTATTGTTGGCCCAAGTAAAGGTTAGTTTTGAAGACTCAAAGGAACTCAGACATGAACCAGGTCCATCCAGTGGTCCATCCCTCAGGTGCACAAAAACGGGCAGATTCAAGCATGAGGGTTGCACGTGAAGGAGATAAGCTTAACTTGGTGTATTTAATATCTCCTGATCGAAAAGGTTGCATAATTGATAAGGAGAAGGACTCCTTAATCAAAGAGAACACAATTCAAGATAGGGAAGGAGTTAGAAGTTGAAATCAACTAGAACTCTTCCACCAAGGAAGAGTTGCATCAGAACTCTAGTTATTTCTTCATCTACTAACTCTATAAATTGCAGGATGTTCTCACATTAAATGTGTTGCACAAAAACGCAAAAGTTAAACGTGAATTGGGAGCAAAATAGCAAGGCATTTTGCAAGCAGTTCGTGTGTGATTCAAGTGTGCAAACCAGAAGCTACATGAACGAGATTGATGAACCAGCTCCATAAAGAGTTTTATGTGTCTTTCTTTACTTCTAGTTCAATTGTAGTAGGTGTTTCATATTGTACCTTTCAGCTTTATCTAGAAGCAATTGTAATAGGTAATTTGAGTATTCAAGTTAGAGTTAACTTGAAGTTGTCGCAGCAGTTAGAGGCTGGTTGCTACAACGGGATTAGAGTTAATCCTTAGGTTTACAAAGAGTTTTGTAAATGCAGTTTTGGCTCAGTGATTTTAGTGGAAGTTTGGGAAAATCCTACTGAGTAGTAGGTCGTGGTTTTTTCACCTTTTGAGCCAGGTGTTTTCCACGTAAAAATCTTTGTGTTCTTTATTTTATGTACTTTTAATTCCGCAAACAGCAGTCGTTAGTACACCTAGAAGAACCAGGTCCTTCCAGAGCAAAAATTGGGTACCACACAAATCACCCCCCTCTTGTGTGGCATTGACGTTTAGAACATCAATTGGTATCAGAGCAGGTTATCCTTGAAGAGGCTAACACCTTAGGAAAAGATCAACATGAGTGCACCACCTGGGAACTGGGAAGGGCAATCCACTATTAGGCCTCCACTTTTCAATGGTCAGTACTATTCTTGGTGGAAGAACAGGATGAGGGATCACATCATAGGAGAAGACTATGAACTCTGGGACATAGTCACTGATGGTCCTCTAGCAACTACAAAGAAGAATGCTGAAGGAGTGGATGTGCCAAAAACTAGAGCTGACTGCACTACTGAGGATTTATGAAAATGGGAGAAAAATGCTAAGGCCAAGAAATGGCTTGTGTGTGGACTTGGTCCAGATGAGTACAGTAGAATTCAAAGTTGTACTACTGCAAAAGAAATATGGGACACTTTACAAGTGGCTCATGAAGGAACTCCTCAAGTAAAGAGATCAAGAGGGACACTACTATATTCTCAATATGAGAATTTCAGTATGATGGAAGGAGAATCTATCCAAGAGATGTATACAAGGTTCACCACAGTGATAAATGAACTTGAGTCTCTTGGAAGGGTTATTCTTGAAGAAGACAAAGTTGAGAAGATTTTGACAAGGGTACTGCCAATCTCTTGGGAAAGCAAAATCACAGCTATTCAGGAATCAAAAAACATTGCCACTCTTAAGTTGGATGAGCTAATTGGAAATCTCACTGCCTATGAACTTAGAAGGCAAACCATGAAGATGGATGCACCCAAGAAGGAAAGGAGCCTGGCATTCAGAATCACTGAAGGTGCTGATCTAGATGAGGATGAAATGACCTTGATCACAAAGGATTTTAAGAAGTACCTAATAAGAGAAAATGGTCCTTCAAGAAATGGAAGCTACAACAAACCAAGGGTTCCTGAAAAACAAACCAATGAGGGGTGTTACAAGTGTAGGAAGACTGATCACCACATTAAAAATTGCCCTCAATGGGAAATTGAATGGAAGAAGGAAAGAGCTGAACGAAGGAACAGGAAGAAGGAATAGGTTCATCCCAAGAAGAACAAAGGATCAAACAAAGGCTATGGTTGCTGCTTGGGGTGAAAGCTCAAATGATGACTCAGAAGACGAAGATGGAGATGAACAAGCACTTATGGCAATTGGGAAATCCGATGAGGAATCTGAGGTTAGTATAATTCATCTCAAAGACAAGATTAAGTTTTTGTCTAAAGAAAGTCTATCTGAATTACTTCTAGATTTCATTGATGAATTTGAAGTTATAAACAATGAAAAGGAACAGCTGTCTAAGGAGTGTGTGATTCTGAAAGCTAAGTGCAAAAACCTGGAACTTAGCGCTAATGAGAGTGATAGTAAAAATGCTGAGTTGAAGAACCAGGTTCATGAACTTGACACCACAGTCCTAGAGCTTAAATCTGAAAATCTAAAATTGAAATTAGGAACTAGTAAAAAGAAATCTGATCACACGCAACTCACTTTAGAAGAAAATGTAGGAAAAATGAAAGATGAGTTGTACAAAAGAGATGAGCAGATAAGAGTCCTTAAGGAGGATCTAAACAAGGTTAAGCACGAGCTAGATAGAACTTGTAAATGGAATAGATCCTCCGATGCACTTTCATGGCTACATGAACACCATAGTAGCAATAAGAGAGGACTTGGATACGGGACCCCTGCACCTAAGTGGGATCCGAAAAGCAAGTACGACACACTTCCTGAGAACAAAATTTGCACACATTGTGGTAAAACTGGTCACTATAAAAGTGAATGTATTGCAAAAGAAAAGGCTAGTCAAAAGAATAAAGAATTTGTTCAAGGGGAAAATAGGCTGCCAGGTTGGGCTAAAAAGAATTTGATTCACCCTTTTGCCTATAGAAAGGGACCCAAACTAGTTTGGGTTCCTAAGACTAACTCCTGATTTCCTTTTGTGGGTCCAAGTGAAAGGAGCAGCCAAATATGGTACATGGATAGTGGCTGCTCAAAGCATATGACAGGAAGCAAGAACCAGTTCCTTTCACTTGAGGACCTCAAAGGAGGTAATGTCTCCTTTGAAAATGGGAAGGAAGGTGAGATCATTGGGGTTGGAAAGGTAGGTAAGACTGTTTATCACTCTATTGAGAATGTCTACTTGATAGATGGCCTAAAGTAAAGTCTAATCAGTGTATCACAATTATGTGATAAAGGTAACTTGGTAGCATTCACCACTACCAAATATTTTGTGATTAATATTACCACTGACAAGATTGTTTTGCAGGGAAAAAGAGTAAACAATACATGCATTATAGATTTGTCCACACTTTCAGAAGATGAACTCACGTGCTTAAGTGTGTTGGACAATGATCCCCTCCTTTGGCACAAGAGAGTTGGACATGCAAGTCTGATTCAACTTAACAAATTAGTCTCTAAGGATCTGGTGATAGGGCTGCCTAACATCAAGTTCAAGGAAGACAAAGTTTGTGAGGCTTGTGCAAGGGGGAAGCAGGTAAGATCCTCTTTTAAATGCAAGAAAGTGGTAAGTACCACCAGAACGATGGAACTGGTCCATATGGATCTCTGTGGTCCAATGAGAATATTAAGCAGAGGTGGTAAAAGACATATGATGGTGCTTGTTGATGATTACTCTAGGTTTACTTGGACATTATTTTTAACATCTAAAGATGAAGCATCTGACATGTTTACTTTTTTTGTTAGAAAAACTCAGAAACAACTAGGTAATTAATTTGCATCAATTAGGTCTACCATGGAACTGAATTTGAAAAATGCTAAGTTTGCTGAATTTTTGCATGCTACATCATAAATATTTGCATGACTAGACCTCTTGTTAAGAAGATTCCCTATGATTCACTTAAAGGGAGAAAGCTAAATATATCCCATCTTAGGGCATTTAAATGCAAGTGCTTTGCGCACAATAATGGCAAAGACTCCCTAGGTAAATATGATCCCAGAAGTGATGAGGGAGTATTCTTGGGATATTCTTCACATAGTAAAGCTTATAAGATATAGAGTAAAAGAACTATGTGTGTAGAAAAAAATGTATATGTTATTTTTTTTTAAAACTAACATTCTTTCTGAGAGGCAGGAATAAGATAATGAAGAGATTGGGCTGATAAGAAATTCAAATGGTGAAATCACAGTCCAGACTGAAGTTGCAACAGAGAAGGAGGAATAGGTTCTTCTACCCAGGGCAACATGACAGGGGGAACTGACTAGAGAGGAACTGATCCTCAAACCTCGAGGGAACTTGTCAATGAACCTATTCCTCAGTAACAAAACCAGGAAGGAACATCCAAATAAATTGACACTCCTATTGCAACATCCACGAAATTGGCTATAGATGAACCTGGTTCATCTGTTGATCAGAAGTTGTATAGGGGAACGATTGGTTCTCTTTTATATCTCACTACTAGCAGACCTGACATTGTGTGCAGTATAGGTCTTTGTGCTCGATTTCAGGCAAATTCAAAGGAGTCCCACTTGACTAATGTAAAGAGAATATTGAGATACTTGAAAGGCACCACTGACCTTTGCCTTTAGTATCCAAAAGGTTGTAATTTTAACCTAGTGGGATATGCTGACGCTGATTATGCAGGTTTCCTAGTGGATTGGAAGAGCACCTCAGGTATGGCACACTTCCTTGGTTCATGTCTTGTGTCATGGGCTACCAAAATGCAAAATTCAATGGCCTTATCTACTGTTGAAGCTGAGTATGTTGTCGCTGCTTCATGATTCTGCTCAATTGTTGTGGATCAAGCAACAGTTGATGGATTTTGGTATTGAAGTAGGTTGCATTCCTATTTTCTGTGATAACACTAGTGCTATTAGTATGACTAAGAATCCGGTTCATCATAAGAGAACTAAGCACATAGATGTTAGACACCATTTTTTGAGGGACAACTATGAGAAAAGTTTGATCACTGTGGAGTTTTGTGCTACTAACAAGTAAATGCTGACATCTTCACATAGACTTAAGTAGAGATCACTTTGAGAGGAACGGGTTGGAATTAGGGATGATTAAGATCACCTAAAAGGACCAGTTCAAGGTTAAACGAAAAAAAAAGATTGAAAAACAAAAATTGGTTAGAAAGTCAGTAAATTGTGTATAATTAGATTAAATCTTGTTCAGTCTCATACTTTCCATAGTATACTCTTGTGCCATGTGTTAAAATGACTCATTAATCTCTAATGATATTTTCTCTATTTTGGCAAATTTAGACTCACACAAGAGAATTATCAGTGAAGAACCTGGTTCATCAAGGTAACACGGTATATTTTCTGCACTCTGCATAATTTGAAATAACTATATTTGGATCATGAGCAGAGAGTCCTACCAAATACCAAACTCCTTTTGGACATATCCGTTACAAGTGAACCAGTCCCGTTCAAAAGAGTCTCAACCAAATGGAAGTACCTAGATTCTAGGGATACACTCCAACGTCTCTTCAAAATTGAGTTTCAGTTTAATTAAACTTCGAAGAGTCTGAAAAGATGTAGCTACCCCATCAATTATTCCTCTGTATATTGATCAGCTTTGGTGTATTCCTTACTTCATCTCTCTCAAGCCGTCAAAAACTCTCATTCTTCTTTCATCTTCCAAACACAATCTAATTCTCTTCTTTTCATACCCTAGCCTAGATATGTCAAACACCTCTGAAAATCCTTCATCACCAAGCAAATAAACAAGCAATTGAAAGCAGGTAGGGAAGAAGAATCCTAGAAATCTGAAGATTCATTTAAGTCTGCTACTAAGGGGGAAGAAAGTAGGTCTTTCAAAACTGAACAGGTATCTTCTGATTCTAAAGTTTCTCTTGAGACAATTTCTAAAGTTGCTGCAAATTTGGAGAATAGATTTGTAGGATCTATAGCAGGTGTTGAGACTACAGAATTTGGAGAAGTTGGTGGTAAAAAATAAAAAGGGAAAAGAAAAAGAAAGCAAGGGTGCTAGGAGTGCTGTGAGGGGAAAGGTAAAAGAGTAGTTGATTCTTCACCCATTCCTGATGGTCTAACAAAAGAGACTGGTGCAATGGTTGTTTGGGGAGAGGAATTTACTGAAATAGAAGAGAGTGTGAACAAAACAGGGGGAAGTGGGTCTGGCGAAGCTGCTGAGGGGTTGTTTCAACTTGGAATAGTTATAGATGAACCTGTTCCATCTGAACAGGAAACCCTCGCGGACCTACTGATAGAGTTATCAATGGCACCAAAACTCATGCCATTCCCTATGGTTTCATTCTCACAACTATGCTTGCACATTTCAAGGTACCTATGAAGAAGTGGGGTTAATACTCTGCTTGCTTGCGATTATGAAGTCAATGTCATTCTTAATGAACCTGGTTCATCTAAAAAGACACCTATCAATAGCAAAGCCAGAGTCTTGGTACAGGAGAGTGAGGCAAAGGATATTGAGATAGCAAGGCTGAAGACACGATTGGTTGAGGTAGAATCTGAGAGAGATGTTCTCAGAACTGAACTTGCAAGGGAAAAGGAGAAGAATGATGGAATTCTTCAAGACATGCTGAAACTTCTCCAAGCAAATAACCCAGCCCCTACCTCTTCCAAGCCTTAAATCCTAACCTAGTGTAGATCAACCAGTGACCCAATTCGGGACTTTGCTTCTTTTGCTCATGTTTTCAGTATTTTTATTTCTTCTTATGCTTTGTGGTAGAATCTTATCAATCATCAATGAAATTCACTGTTTTTGCTCTAACTGTTTGTTTATATTTCTTTGATGGTTAAAATTCTTAGCTTGATCTATGATGATTAATTCATGATTGCATTTGAAGTAGCCCCAGTGGCCATGAGTAAGTTTTAAAATCTGGTTATCTCACATTTTTTATGCAACTTTTCGATGATGCCAAAAGGGGGAAAAAAGGTTGTGCTTTAAACAAGTGATGTTTACACTTTGAACAGTGATGTTTATAACCTAATGTACCTGGTCCTTGATGATAAGTGACATAAAGGAAAAATGTTTCTAACATTGTGTTGATGTTGAGCTGAGTTATGGCAGGGCCTAAGTGTATGAAAAGCACTAAGTTTGTCATCATCAAAAAGGGGGAATTTGTTGGCCCAATTAAAGGTTAGTTTTGAAGACTGACAAAGGAACTCAGACATGAACCAGGTCCATCCAGTGGTCCATCCCTCAGGTGCACAAAAACGGGCAGATTCAAGCATGAGGGTTGCACGTGAAGGAGATAAGCTTAACTTGGTGTATTTAATATCTCCTGATCGAAAAGGTTGCATAATTGATAAGGAGAAGGACTCCTTAATCAAAGAGAACACAATTCAAGATAGGGAAGGAGTTAGAAGTTGAAATCAACTAGAACTCTTCCGCCAAGGAAGAGTTGCATCAGAACTCTAGTTATTTCTTCATCTACTAACTCTATAAATTGCAGGATGTTCTCACATTAAATGTGTTGCACAAAACCGCAAAAGTTAAACGTGAATTGGGAGCAAAATAGCAAGGCTTTTTGCAAGCAGTTCGTGTGTGATTCAAGTGTGCAAACCAGAAGCTACATGAACGAGATTGATGAACCAACTCTATAAAGAGTTTTATGTGTCTTTCTTTATTTCTAGTTCAATTGTAGTAGGTATTTTATATCGTACCTTTCAGCTTTATCTAGAAGCAATTGTAATAGGTATTTTGAGTATTCAAGTTAGAGTTAACTTGAAGTTGTCGCAGCAGTTAGAGGCTGGTTGCTACAACGGGATTAGAGTTAATCCTTAGGTTTACAAAGAGTTTTGTAAATGCAGTTTTGGCTCAGTGATTTTAGTGGAAGTTTGGGAAAATCCTACTGAGTAGTAGGTCGTGGTTTTTTCACCTTTTGAGCCAGGTGTTTTCCACGTAAAAATCTTTGTGTTCTTTATTTTATGTACTTTTAATTCCGCAAACAGCAGTCGTTAGTACACCTAGAAGAACCAGGTCCTTCCAGAAGCAGTTTAAGCAAAAATTGGGTACCACACAAATCACCCCCCCCCCTCTTGTGTGGCATTGACGTTTAGAACATCACTTATGAATCCTAAACCCCCATATCCCACATTTGTTTGATATTTCTTGGGTTGTTTGGGGCATGTCAGCACTAGACATTCCTGTGCATAACCCAAACCCAACCTCCTTGGGGTCATAACCTCCATATCCCCTCTACGTGTTGTGTTCTTTGACCGGTTTATGGGCATGCCAGCACCATCTATTGCAGTGCATGCCCAAACTTGATCCCTACCTAAGGACATATGCTCCTCGCAATGTGACCCCCCTTTGTATGAAGATGCTGATTTTGTGCTTTACTACTACTTTCCCATCACCCTAGCCCCCTCTGTTCTCCACTCAGTTTTAAATCTCTATTCTTGCACTTCCACCATATTCTTAGACTTAGGTTCTGCCCCTCTTGTGTGAGCCTTGCCTTGGGACCCATGAGCTCCCTCTGAACTTGGACACATAAGGGTTGGCCCTTCCACACTGCACTCATCTCTATCTGGTTATGCAAACTTGGGTGTAATCACTGCCCGGGGTCCCTTGAGACCCTAGGGAACTTTGACACACCCAGGTCTGAGAAAGGTTTTGAAACAAGTGGCATTTGAGGTGATTTTTTCCATAACTTAGAGAGGAAGTCAGAATCAGGCTTCCTACGGTTGTAACTTCTTATTTTCACACTTTTCTGATGTACTTCAGTATCTGATCTGTAATAATTTGTAATGAACATTGGGGCTGGTCAGTGAAAAGGGCTGGGTAATTATGCATGTTTAGCTATTAAAAGGGTAGAGCACATGCCTATAGGACCTGTTTTTTGTATGACTAATTCAGCATTTAGATAATATGCCTATAGGATTTTTAGCCCGTATGTTTAATTATGCATTTAGATAACATGCCTACAGGATTTGTCCCAAATTCTGCATGTTTATTACCACACTTAGACACCATGCTCCTAGGATCTAAATGGTTACAATCAGACATCACGCTCATAAGATTAAAATCAGTATTTCTCTATAGAAATCATGCATATAGGAATCTCAAGTAAACCCTGCCTGCTTCATTTCACGTTCGACTAGATATCATGTCTATAGGAATTAAAAATCAGCAATAGTAGAGATCATGCCTATAGGATCTGAAACCAGTCTAGTTTAAAATCAATTTGACTAATACTGTTCTGAACTAATTTTCAACGACTCTCTCTCTTCTTGTTAATACGATTTAGAAAGCATGCCTATAGGATCTCAAATCTCTTGTTTTAATCGTTACTGCCTTGCCACATTCCGAATCAGTAGTAGATACCATGTTTATAGATCTCGCCCAAACACCTAGGCAAGCCTTAGGTGATAACAATAATAAAAAAAACTGAACCTGCCTTTGTTAATCAGTAGTTGCTACGACCAGCAGGCAGGCCTGATTCGGACTTCTTATCTGAGTTATGTAATAAATTGGTCTGCTTCAACAACTTAAACTCCCCTTGCCTTAGTACTTTATATTCAGACCCTGATTGTGTTTGAGTCATGCTATTTATGTGCTTTGCTTGAGGAGGTATACATGAGCCATTCAGTTTTTTACGTGCTTCCCCTTAACGTGCAGTCCTATGTGCTTTTGTATGTCGCCTTAGATTTTTTACCTTTGAAACTTCAAAGTCACCCTAATATCCCTTCCCTTTAGGAATAGTAGTCCTAAGTGCCTCCGGGACTGATAGGAATGGGACGTATATAGCATGCAATAGTGGTCGAGACCAATCCGCGCTTTAGTACCTTAACGGGGTGGGAAGGGTAGATATGGATATAATGACCGGTGCGCTAATACCACGTGTAGCCCCTCTTTTGAGGAGTGATTACCGGGTATTGCATTGATGTGATCCATATTATAAATAAACCTAGGACCCCTCCCCTCTCTTTCTTTACCTTTAAAGAATTATGACTTCTTTTCAAAATCAGCCTTTTAATGATTGTTCTATTTTGCTTTTATCACTTCCAAACATTTGCGTATTAAAATCCCCTCTTATTTGAGCCTTATCTGTTAATTGTACCAAATTCACAAAGAACTATCTGGCCGGGAACCACACTAGTGGATCCTGAGGGGTGCCTAACACCTTCCCCTTGGGATAATTTCAAGCCCTTACCTATCTCTGGTTATCAAACAAACTCAAAAGTGAACGTTGTAGGTGTCCTAATACACCTTAAATCATTAGGTGGCGACTCTTCAAATTCAAAACCCAGTTCCCAAAAGGAACGAGTTGTCCTATACCCAAAATGTCATAAACCCGATCTCCCGATGCGAAGAGGGAAAAAGGGGGCGCGACAGCATGGCGACTCTGCTGGGGATTTTTTTTGGCTTTTACCATTTCAGATCATTCTTGTGAATTTGTACCTCTCCATATGTACAATTATCTGTTTAATTCCTTTAAGCATTTGATATCTTCTTTAAAAGAAAAACTAACATATTTTCCTTGTTTTCTTTCCTTTATTGCTTTAAATTATGAAACTGCTGTATTTATCGCTTTCTTACTATGCAAATACATGTCAACATGCTTTTAATTATTGCATAATAATGCTCAACATCATACTCCACTCGTGCCAAACAAGTCCTATAGCAACGATTATAATGAGTGGTTGCGCCCTTCCTATATTATCACCCCTTAAATTCGGAAAGGAATATATGCGGTAAAACCAGTCGATCAACGGTGTAGTCGACGGTTCCGTGCCTTCCCCCTTGAGTTGTCCGCTCAAGGGTACCAGTCTAAAACCCTATAGAAACCTTACTCTGTTCAAACTGTGCATGCATCATGGTCAAACCTAGCCGGGTCAGTTATGTTGTCCACATAATGATCCTTTAAGATAGCCTTGTCCAAAGTCCACTGGGTTTCCCTAAAACCAAACGGACATCACCACGTTTTTTGCATTTATCTGGAGAACTTAAATGCATCATGCTAATTATTGGTATTAAATAGTCGAGTCTGGTGGGGGTAAGGGCCTAACCTTATTTGCCTTGCAGAAATATGAGGCACGAAGTCCCTAGATTCGGCATGGTCACCAATATCCATCCAAGACTGCTAAGCTGGTGGAAAGATCTTCACTCTAGTGATCAAACTCTCGTCCGAAAATATCTGGGAAATCTACCATCCCATCTGGAGATCCAACCTAACAACAAGATCATAAAAGCTACTACACTGTTCTGGGATTGTGAAAGGGTTGTATTCCGCTTTGGGGACATTAAAATGACACCATTGCTAGAGGAGACAGGAGGATTGGCTGGTCTAGTCTGGGAGACTCCGGGTCTACTGATGCTTGAGAACCGTAAAGGCAGGGGTTTCCTCAAAATGCTGGGTTTAAAGAAAAATCCAGAGTTGACATGTCTGAAAGAATCCTACATCCCTTTTGACTATCTATATGAAAGGTACGGTCACAGCAAGTCCGACCGCACCTACCCTGACGAGTTTGCCATTACATCCTTGGGGAACATTCATTGAAGGGTCTTCGTATTTATGTTTTGTTTCCTGGGGTTGATCGTGTTTCCGATAAAGAAAGCAAGGATCCACACCAGGCTAGCCATGGTAACTAAAACCCTAATGGAAGGGATTTGTGGGAAACCATTCAGCATCGTGCCCATGAACATTGCGGACAAGTACCGAGCCTTGGAGAAGTGTCAACAAGGAGCAAAACACTTCGAAGGCTGCAATTTATTACTTCAACTCTGGCTCATGGAAAATCTCCAAAGGGGTGAATACCGACAAGAGATTCAGCGAAGGGAATGGGATGATCACATCGCTTTCCATCATCCAAAGCGAATGAATTACATGCCCAATATGTTCGCTCAGCCAGAAAATGCCAAAGGATGGGTAGAACTATTTGATAACATAACCGAAGAACAGGTCCAGTGGATGTTCGAGTGGTTTCCAACCGAGGAATTCATCGCCCGATCCCGAGATGCACCTTTCCTGATATTTATTGGTCTGAGAGGAACCTATCCTTACGTTCCTCTCCGAGTTCTGAGACAAGCGGGTAGGAAGCAGGTTATACCTAGGGTCGACAAGATGAGCCATTTCCGAGCTGATTTCCAGGATGATGATAGTCCTTACAAATGCCAAGCGCAGCATATGTGGCACTGCAAGATCATAATGAGGAGAGATACCATCGAGCCAGACAGGTACCATGCTGGTTGCGCTCCCTTTTACTCAGGATGGTTGGAAGACAATCATGATAGTCTGGGCCGGCCAGGGTTTGCTCGAGGCCACAGGATTATAGATGAAAGAGCTGAGGCACAGGTCAAATACAACCAATTGCGCAAAAGAATCCGGGAGTACGAAAGCGAGCACCGTGAGATACAAGAGTCCAAACAGAAGCTAATTGAGGAATGGAAGGACATGGCTGTCAGTGCCAACAAGCGACTGGATACTTGGAACGAGGCATAGTGGAGTTGGAGAGAAAGTTTCTCAAGAGGGTCGAAGATTGCCAAAATACTGAAGGAACCGAAGGCGGACATCTAGCCAGGGCATACCTATTGCTGGGACTTCGCGAGTTGGGAAAGCTATTCGACGGAGCCAGGGATGCCGAATCTGGGGAAGGTCCTTCTGGGACCAAGTAGATAGGAATTTTTCTTTGCGCTTTATAAAATGTAATAAGGCCAATGGGCATTAATGATTTTTATTTCCTATTTATTTAGTGTCAATTTGGGATTCGTCTATTTTTATCAATAAAATGAGGTATTTAGCATCCTAAGTTCTCCAAATCAACTTGTCGCTAGGCCCACCTCGGGCACAACGAGGTTCCAAAATTAGGACACACTTTATACCCCTGCACTATGTGTTTAAATATTGCAACATTTTTTTTTCTGATCCTCACTAACTTGGTTACCTTTTTGTTTTTGTTTTTGTTGTTTTGTTATTCCCCTCCCCAAAGTTAGTTCCTGTGCACTCTGGCAACATTATCTTATTCCACAAGATCCAAGGGCCCTCCACCCACTCCTCCTCTAAGTCCTGTTAAGAACAAGAACGAGGGCAAAATGGAAGATTTGAACATCAGAAAGGAGAACACAATAGCAAAGGTCGTTGATGGCCATGGTATTCGGGTTCCAAATGAAAATGTGACACAACTCGAACAGAAATTGTTGAAGTTTCAAGAAGAGCTTGACCAGGTTTGGAATCTGGCCAACCTATCCTTCCCTCAGCACCCCAGACACCATCTTCCCCAACGGCCAAAATCCCACACCTCCACAAAAGCAACCAAATCATCCCACTAAGAACCAATGCAACACTTGCCACACTCCAAACAGTAATCCATTACTCATCCCTGAACCACAAAACTCTGCAAATGACCATTTCCACACCCACGCACCCGGCCACCACAACAATCCTATCTACGTGAAGACCGTGCCACTCCCCACCCAACCTATATCTTGTACCCCTGAGTCCAACGAAAAGGAGCTACTCATCAGAAACCTGGCTGAAGAGCATAAGAAACTAACCAGCCGAATCCAAGGCGTCGAAGGAAGTAAAGGTATCGAAGGGTTGAACTATGAAGATCTCTGCATACAACCAGATGTCGAACTGCCAGAGGGGTACAAACCTCCCAAGTTCGAGATGTTTGACGGTATAGGTGATCCAAGGGTCCATCTGAGAACATACTGCGATAAGCTGGTCGGGGTAGGAAAGGACGAAAGGATCCGCATGAAACTATTCATGAGGAGTTTGAAAGGAGATGCACTATCCTGGTACATCAGCCAGGATCCTAAGAAATGGTCGAGTTGGGTAGGTATGGCCTTTGATTTCATGGACAGGTTCAGGTTTAACACAGAAAATGCGCTGGATGTATTCTATATTCAGAATCTGAAGAAGAAGCCTACAGAAACGTTTCGTGAGTATGCTACTCGCTGGAGGTCGGAAGCTGCTAAGGTCAGACCTGCCTTAGAGGAGGAATAGATGAACAAATTCTTTGTCTAGGCTAAGGACCCGCAGTATTATGAACGGCTAATGATGATTGGAAATCATAAGTTTCCTGACATTATCAAGCTGGGGGAACGAATTGAAGAAGGTTTCAAAAGCGGCATGGTTACAAACTTCAAGGCCTTGCAAGCCACAAATAAGGCCTTGCAGTCTGGTGGTATGTCTAAAAAGAAGGATGTGGGGGCCGTAATGGTTGCACAAAGGACCAAGTCCCCCCTCAAATATCGAACCTACCATATACCTCCACTCACATATCAGTCAGCTCCAAACTACCAAGCACCCTCCTACCAAACCCCAGCACTTATCAGTCACCTCCACCTCCCATATATCAGCCTACCTCGCCCAGATATTCCCAACCCGCAAATGTCTACCAAACTAACAATGCCCAACCATCTCATTACCAATCACCCCCCGCACGCCAAAATTTCCCTAGGCCCCAACCTAATTTTGATCGGAGGCCTCCAAAATAATACACAGCCATTGCCGAACCCATTGATGAACGAGAGACTTAAAACTGCCAGATATGTCACCCCCATTCCTCCTTTAACCCCTGAGAATCCTTCTCAGTGGGTTTACCCAAACAAATCTTGTGCATACCATTCCGGCATGAAGGGATACACCATCGACGAATGTCGCTCTTTAAAAGATAAGATACAGTACCTGATTGATAACAAGGTCATTGTAGCAAAGGAAGCCGCTCCAGACGTCCGCAACAACCCCCCTACCAGACCACAAAGGCAGGGGTATTCACATGATTGAAGTAGAGGATGATTGGGATCCCGAGGGATCCATCGGGCTGATCGCAGAAGGCGATGATCCAAAGAAACCAGCAGTTACTATCAACCCCATCATAGTCCAGATTCAACCGTCCGAGGTCACTGAGGTAGATGTGTCTATCCCTCTTGAGTTTGAGGCAGCGCCATCAACAAAAACACCGGCACCGTTTGAGGTTACACTTTTACCACCCAAAGAACATGTCCCATTCGAAGTAAAGGTGGCCACACCGGTTCCAGTGGCAATGACTACCATGCCGTCATTCCATACAAAAGCCATACCTTGGGATTATACAGCCGAGGCTAGGAGGAAAGGTAAAGGCAGGTTCGAACAGACTGTTGCAGCACAGGGTATGACAAGGACTGGTAGAGTCTATACCCCGGAACACTTAGTTGAGTCGAGCAAGCAAGCTTCCAACCGGCCACTCATTATTGAAATGGGTCCAGATGACCTTTGGAGAAAGATACAGGCTAAGGAATACTCGGTCATCGACCAGTTGAACAAAACGCCGGCGCAAATCTCCATTCTTACTTTGCTACAAAATTCAGAGGCGCACAAGAACGCTCTGTTGAAGGTGCTGAGTGAAGCATACGTACCAAGCAACATCACTGGCAGAGAAATGTCTAACATGGTAGGGCAAGTGTTGGAGAGCCATAAGATCACATTTCATGAGGACGAGCTGCCACCTGAAGGGTTGGGACACAACAAAGCACTGCACATCACTGTGCAATGTGAGGATTATTTTATCACCAGAATCTTGATCGACGGAGGATCCAGTCTCAACATCTGTCCACTGGTAACACTCAAGAAGTTGGGTAAAGGACTGCACAAGATAAAGGACGGAGCTATCAATGTGAAAGCCTTCGACGGTTCCCAAACGGTCACCACTTGGGAGGAGTCACTCTATGCTTCCAAACTAGGGGCCGAACCCTCGGTTCGTACGTGAGTAATTTACCTACGGTAGAGTAGAAGTGTG
>NW_017671254.1:73871-126233 GCF_001879085.1 Nicotiana attenuata | reverse complement strand
GAAGCTAGGTGGAGAGACTTACCACCACATTGAACGAGTAAATGCTGTTGACAAAGATAAATGGTGGGATAGAAAAATCGAGAGTATACTGAATTAGAGTGGGTACGAACCTGTCAAGGGGCTCGGAAAGAACCTCCAAGGAATCGCTAAGCCCATAAAACTCAAAAAACATGGCACCACTTTCGGCTTGGGTTACGAATACACCTGGGAAGAGTTCAACAACTGGTCGCCACCATGGCGTGGTCCTTATTATCCACTGGAGCAGCCAATACCGCATTTGGAGCAGACTTTCCAATAGGCCGACTTTGTTTATGGGTCAGACAAAGAAGAAGCACTGACAGCAGTGAAGAACTTGTTCCTAGAAGACAATGACATCGACTGCTGTGTTATTCTCGAGGAGGAGGGGGAGGAAAGCCCTTCCATATAGGCTGTGAGCAGAGGAGCATGCCTCAATAACTGGACCATCAGGACAACCAGAGCCCGACGGGCCTCGGGTAGCAAGGCTAATACAAGCATCATGCACTATTTTTATTTACTAAATGACTTTCTTTTCGTATTTTAATTCACGCAATAAGATCTTCAATGTTCAAAACAGTTATGAAATTTATCAAAGCATTTCGAGTTTTCCTATGAATCAACACTCATTATTATTTTTCTCTCATTACTTTACTTATACAACATTACTATTACTTATCTTGATGAACCAATGACTGTGACATGCAATGAGACAACGCAACAAGCAGACATTGGTTCAGAGGAAGATGACATACCAGAGGAGATTGTCAAAGAAGTTGAGGACTATTAGAACAGACCTAAGTCCAACCTAGACGAGACAGAAATTGTTAACCTGGGAGATGCAAAAAACGTCAAGGAAACATGAATCAGCGTTCACTTATCGCCATCAGAAAAGAAGGAATACACAGAATTTCTAAGGGAATATGAGGACATATTCGCCTGGTCATATGATGACATGACTGGTCTGAGTACGTCTATTGTGGCCCATAAACTGCTAACCGATCCGACATGTCCGGCGGTAAAGCAAAAGCTCAGAAAGTTCAAGCCTGATGTGAGTCTGAAAATTAAGGAAGAAGTCACTAAGCAAGTCAAAGCTAAGGTTCTCAGGGTAGTGGAATACCCGACATGGTTAGCCAACATCGTTCCAGTACCAAAGAAGGACGGGAAGGTCAAAGTCTGTGTCGACTACCAGGATCTCAACCGAGCCAGTCCGAAAGACGACTTCCCTTTACCGAATATACACATCCTGATTGATAATTGCGCCAAGCATGAGCTACAGTCATTCGTGGATTATTTCGCTGGTTACCATCAGATCTGGATGTATGAAGAAGATGCTGAAAAAATGGCTTTCATTACACCGTGGGGAATATATTGTTACAAAATGATGCAGTTCGGCCTGAAGAATGTAGGAGCTACATACATGAGGGCCATGACTACCATTTTTCACGACATGATACACAAGGAAATTGAGGTATATGTGGATGATGTTATCATCAAGTCCAAGAATGCCACTGATCACATGGAAGATTTGAGGAAGTTCTTCAATAGATTGCGGAGGTACAACCTGAAACTGAATCCCACAAAATGTGCATTTGGGGTACCCGCTGGAAAATTGCTAGGGTTTATTATGAGTCGCCGAGGAATAGAACTGGATCCATCAAAGGTCAAAGCCATTCAAGAACTAACACCGCCAAAGAACAAGAAGGATGTGATGAGTTTTTTGGGAAGACTTAACTATATCAGCCGGTTCATAGCACAGTCTACAGTTATCTCTGAGCCGATCTTTAAGATATTGAAGAAGGACGCCGCTACCAAATGGACCGATGACTGCCAAAAGGCCTTCGACAAAATCAAGGAGTACCTGTCAACACCACCAGTCTTGGTCCCGCCTGAGCTACGTAGACCCTTATTACTCTACCTTGCAGTGTTGGACAGAGCTTTCGGTTGCGTTCTAGGGCAACATGATGAAACAGGAAGAAAGGAGCAGGCCATCTATTATCTCAGTAAGAAGTTCACCCTGTACGAGGCCCGGTATTCTCTGTTAGAGCGCACCTGTTGTGCTTTGACTTAGGTAGCTCAGAAACTGAGGCATTATTTCTGTGCCTATACCACATATCTCATATCAAGGATGGATCCTTTGAAGTATATCTTTCAGAAGCCTATGCCCACTGGCAAGCTAGCCAAGTGGCAAATCCTGCTGAGTGAGTTCGACATTATTTACTTAACTCAGAAAGCGATCAAGGGACAGGCACTAGCAGATCACCTTGCTGAAAATCCCGTGGATGGAGAATACGAACCCTTGAAAACGTATTTTCCTGACGATGTGGTATCATTCATAGGAGAAGACATTGCAGAATCCGATGATGGTTGGTGAATGTTTTTTGATGGAGCAGCAAATTTTAAAGGAGTTGGCATAGGGGCGGTCCTAGTATCAGAAACCGGTCAGCATTATCCGGTGTCCGCCAAACTCAGGTTCACGTGCACCAACAACATGGCTGAATACGAAGCTTGCATCTTAGGGCTCAAAATGGCCTTTGACATGAACATTCAAGAATTTCTAGTGATTGGAGATTCGGACCTGCTCATACATCAGGTGCGTGAAGAATGGGCAACCAAGAACTCCAAGATACTCCCGTATCTGCATCATGTACAGGAATTTAGGAAAAGGTTCATGAAGACGGAGTTCCAACATGTTCCCAGAGTCCAGAATGAGTTCGCCGACGTATTGGTTACCCTGTCGTCTATGATATAAAATCAGACAAGAACTTCATTGATCCCATTCCAGTAAAGATCCATGATCAGTCAGCTTACTGTTCCCATGTTGAAGAAGAAGCAGACGGAAAGCCTTGGTTTCATGATATCAAGGAATATTTGTCAAAAGGAGAGTACCCAGAGCTTACAAATCCTACTCAGAAATGCACACTTCGGAGGAATCCTATATAGGAGGACTCCCGATTTGGGACTACTAAGGTGTGTCGACGTAAAGGAAGCATCCAGGCTACTAGAGGAAATTCAACTGGGACCTGTGGTCCACATATGAACGATTTTGTCTTAGCAAAGAAGATACTCCGGGCTGGTTACTTTTGGATGACTATGGAAACAAACTGCATCCAGTATGTTCGGAAATGCCATCGTTGTCAGATACATGCAGACATGATAAAGGTACCTCCGAGCGAGCTCAACACAACAAGATCACTATGGCCGTTCGTCGCCTGGGGAATGGACGTTATTGGACCAATTGAGCCTGTCTCTTCCAACGGACACAGGTTCATCCTAGTGGCAATTGACTACTTCACCAAGTGGGTCAAAGCAGCATCTTACAAAGCAGTGACTAAGAAGGTCGTGGCAAACTTTGTCCGCGACCGCATTGTTTGTCGATTCGGGATTCCAGAGTCAATTATTACTGATAATGGCTCCAACCTCAACAGCGACTTGACGAAAGCTATGTGTGAAACCTTCAAGATCAGACACAAGAATTCTACAGCCTACAGGCCTCAAATGAACGGAGCTGTGGAAGCCACCAATAAGAATATCTAGAAAATATTGAGGAAAATGATAGAGAAGCATAAAAAGTGGCACGGGAAGTTATCATTTGCTCTATTGGGATATCGCACCACAGTCCGTACATCAACCGGGGCAACCCCCTATATGCTGGTTTATGGTACGGAGGCCATCATTCCCGCTGAGGTAGAAATTCCTTCCCTAAGGATCATACAGGAAGCTGAGCTCGACGACGCAGAGTGGGTGAAAAGTCGTTATCAGCAACTAGCTCTTATAGACGGAAAGAGGATGAACGCAGTTTGCCATGGTCAACTCTATCAGAACAGAATGTCCAGAGCCTTCAACAAAAGAGTCAAGCCAAGACAGTTCACACCGGGGCAGCTGGTGTTAAAGAAAATTTTTCCGCATCAAGATGAAGCCAAGGGAAAGTTGTCTCCCAACTGGCAGGGCCCATACATGGTTCACCGGGTTTTGACAGGAGGAGCCCTCATACTAGCAGAAATGGACGGAGAAGTTTGGTCGAAGCCAATTAATTCAGACGCAGTCAAGCGCTACTATGTGTAATCTTTATACTTTCCTCATATGATGTAATTGAACTACGCCTGACCTGATTCCCATTTAAGAGGGGATACGTAGGCAGCCCTATGGTTTCGGTCACAATTCAATAAAATTTTCATTTCCCCCCGAAATTGGAAACTGGGGCAGAATTTTGAGGAGGACCCTCAAAATTCTGAAGTAACTTCAGCCAATCGCCGCAAAAGCAACAGTCACAAGCATCAACCCATTAAACTAATGTAGAATTTTGAGGAGGACCCTCAAAATTCCGTAGCAGGAGAGGTTGCAATGTCCTGAATTGCGTCACGGTCGGTGGTTCATCTAAAAACTATTTTTTTATTATTATACATCTATGTCATACTTTTACAAAATCGTGCATGTCTATTACTGAAATTGCCTTGTTTAGCAACGCTACCCCAATGATACATACAGTATCACCAGATCAAAGCCAAGCAGGTCAGGCGGAGCCAGCGGGGTCACGAACTAACCTCCCCCCCTTTTACAAAACTCACAATTTTTCTTTGGATGCAGGCACTTGGATTGCGAAATCATCAAGCATACCATACATTCACGAGACAAACATTGTTCAGGAATACAACTCTCAAGACCGTTGCACCTACCCACATTTGCTACCCACACACGCCGGCAACATTCCGTGTGTCACAATGTCCCCAGCAGTCACAATATCGCGATCTGCTATCAGCTAAGAAATCTCCGTTACCATTTGACATTTTATTTCTTGCATTCTGCCTTCCGAGGTTAAGCTCTACCTCTATCTGCATTTACATTGCGTAAGGCTACCATTCTGCCTTCCAACATGCATAAGGCTACTATTCTACCTTCCGAGGTT
This sequence comes from Nicotiana attenuata, assembly GCF_001879085.1. Classification (NCBI taxonomy): domain Eukaryota; kingdom Viridiplantae; phylum Streptophyta; class Magnoliopsida; order Solanales; family Solanaceae; genus Nicotiana; species Nicotiana attenuata. Next base: position 121,312 of record NW_017671254.1, on the reverse strand, counting down.
AAGCTCTACCTCTATCTGCATTTGCATTGCATAAAGCTACTATTCTGCCTTTCGAGGTTAAGCTCTACCTCTATCTGCATTTGCATTGCATAAGGCTACCACTCTGCCTTCCAACCTGCATAAGGCTACCATTCTGCCTTCCAACTTGCACCATTCTGCCTTCCAACTTGCATAAGGCTACTATTCTGCCTTCCAACTTGCGTAAGGCTACCATTCTGCCTTCCGAGATTAAACGCTATCTCCATCCACATTGCACGGCTGAAAGACCGCCACATTGCACGGCTGAAAGATCGCCACATTGCACGGCTGAAAGATCGCCACATTGCACGGCTGAAAGATCACCACATTGCACGGCTGAAAGTTCGGCACATTGCGCGGCTGAAAGATCGCCACATGCTATTGCATTTCATGGGCTGAAGGAACGCCAAATTATCCAAAGGCGTCATCATTCGGAGGCACCATCCTCATAGCCCGAGAACACCATGTCCTAGCCTGAGGATCCCTTTTCAATTTCTTGCATATCATTATTCAAAGGCATCATGGTTCGGAGGCACCATTTTCATAGCACGAGAGCATCATTTCATAGCCTGCAAATCCTTTATTATACGCTTCATGGCCCAGGACACCATGATCTAAAGACGTCATCCTAACCATCTGAAGACAACATTCATGGTCCAACGGGAATTTGCATCATGTCTAAATTTACGTACAATATATGCTTGTATTACTTATTTGCAGGTAAACCGGCAAGCAACAGCCGTCCCGGCAGGAGCGTTTTCGCACCAGTGCCCGCAGCCACATCAGACCTAACTATTCCCGTAAGCCTTTCACTCACCCTAACCGAAACATTGCGTCCGTTCTTGGAAAGTACCTGTCGGCATACTCTGCCAACGGATCCTGAACTACATATGGCATGATTCCTGTAAAACCAGGGATATGTAGGCAGCTCAGAAGCCAGGGCGCAGCCTATCTTCTTCAAACCGTTTCGTTCGGTCAAAATTTGGCCATCATATCTTTACCCGACAACTCTTTCATCCTTCCCGGGTAAAGAGGAGCAGCTGTTGATACCCAATTTTTCCCTATATATATTTTAATATGCAAAGTACCTTCAAAATAGCATATGTATGCATATATAAGTATATCCAAGTGTTCCATTATTTTTCCTTAATTTTTAAAGATTTTTAAATCGATTTATTCCCCTATTTTATCCATAAAAATCCAATAATAATTTCTAAAATTATCACTTGGATGATTCACTTGTTGAAATTTTATATTTATGCTAAAATAAAGCCAAGATGATTTTTGCATATTTTTACAAATTTTACTTAGTATTTTTAAAAGCTAAATTATATAATTGCAACATTAGCCTCTTTTAGGATTAATTGCGTTTATATTCATAGAGATTAAGGCCTGTCCTTTTAAATGGCTAATTATATGTCATAAATCATTTTAGTACCTTCAATTTATTTCCAAAAATTAATTTATTATTTTTTATAAATTAAATAGGGAAAATTGGCTATTTAAATAATGGCCCAATTTCATTTCAATTATAACCCAATTCTGACCCCAATTGAACCCCGACCCAATTGCAAATTAAACCGGCCCAAACCCAATTACATAAACCGACCCACCTACCCCTTATAATCTAGGCCGTTGATCATTCAGATCAACGGCCACTATTACACCTTGCCTTAATTAATCCCGAACTACCCCAAACACTTTTATTTACAACCACACGCCGCCTCTGAATCCCTCCTCTCCCAAATTTTCTCTACAACGCCACCCAAACCCTAGCCGCCGCCACCCTAATCCACCCTAATCCATGGCCTTCCAGGGTCATTTGAGACCTGTACCGGCCTTTTATGGCTTCTATGTGTTTGGTTCTGTGGTCTCATGACCAGACTTTGAAGGGATTTGGTCCAGTCTTTGCTCGATGACCTTTCTTCGGTCATCCATGACCTTTCTCCGGCCAGTCATGGCCATTCGAGTCAGACCTTTGACTCTCCTATTTAGATCGGTAACTTTCAAGGCCTTTCTCGTTGCTTTTGGGTTTTTCTGAAACCCTAATCTCTAACACTTTTTCGATTTATATCAGATCTACCTTAGATCTATGCTTGCTATGAACTTTTTAAGTGCTTCTCAAAGTCTCTTTGACTTTTCTTTCAAAGTGACTCTTCATCTTTTCCGATTAGGAATTTTTCTTTTAAATTATTTCGAAACCTCTTCTCTGATTTTAACGTGTTTCTGATTTTGCTATGTTTTGCTCATGTCGTTCTTCTATATGAGTTGGTATATTGGAAACCCTAATTTCTTTTGGGTCTCATTCGAGTTCTGAAGCTGTTTGTTAGATAAATTCTTGTTTGGTTAAGTTCTTGTTCGATTTATTTGCTTATCATCTTTTTAAGCTCGACTATTGTTGAAAAGAACCTATGTCTTTGAGTTTGAAACTGTTCGTCTGAATACCTGGCTCGATTTGAAGTTCCTTGTTTCAGAATCTCTTTTCTTTATGTGATTCCTCTGATTCTGGGTTTTTACTATCTTTAAAACTCGACTATGCTTGAAAACCCTAACTTTTCAAAAGGTTTCTCATCTGCTACTATGAGACCCTTTGCAGGCTTCTGATACTCTATTTTTCTTCACTGTTGATTCAATGTGACTTGACCTACTTGATTATTATGCTTCGAATGTTTGCTATCTACTGAACCTTGTGCTACTATTGTATGATGTTTCTTTTGCCAATAGGTTTGGCCTCACATGACTAGTGTTTGTTCACTCTATTTTTATGCTGAAGTTCCTTCTTTGATTGATCTTCAATCTTGGGACTGATTTCAAAACTTTTCTTTTATGAACCATGATTTTACTCGCCTGTTTAGAATTGATGGATTCCCTTCCCTTTATTGTAATATTTACCTTGCTCAATCTATTTCCAAAATAAGTATATTTCTGTACTTAGACTCGATTGCTTACTTAATGTCTTTACTACTTCTTTTATGGCAATAATCAGGCTGTCTCTAAATTGATTTCCTTCCTTATTTTTTGAATCCGTTAAACAGTGATTCCTTAATTAAAGGGAATCACTTGTATAATTGATTCTGACTGATTGTTTCCATATTTGCACTAAAATTTTACTTATTACCTCTCCTTCACTCGTTTTCAAAAGGTTATAAATACCCTGCACCCCCCTTCTTTCAAACACGAACACAAGGAATAAAAACACTTGAGTCCAGAACACACACTGCACTTAAACTCTCTCTTTTCTCTGTTGCTACATGTGTTGCTGCCTAACCTAGCCGGCTGAAAGCCAAGGCTAGGCTGTGGGAAGCTTGCTTACTTTTCTTTCTGCATTTGCATCTTTACTGGTATGTTCTAATTAATCGTTCAGCATCAACAACAACATGTTTCTTTACTATTTCCTTCACCCTTGCTTGTTTCCCGCTTGTGTTTAATCAAGTCCCATTACTAAGCATGTTGTAATCTGCCCTTTCCTCTTTTGAATTAATGCTTTCTTATGTATGAACTCTGTTAGTCACTTATTATAACTTATGAATCCTAAACCCCCATATCCCCCATGTGTGTGATATTCCTTGGTTGGTTTGGGGTATGTCAGCACTAGACATTGTTGTGCATGACCCAAACCCGACCTCCTTGGGGTCATAACCTCCATATCCCCTCTATGTGTTGTGTTCTCTGACTGGTTTATGGGCATGCCAGCACCATCTATTGTTGTGCATGCCCAAACTTGATCCCTACCTAAGGACATATGCTCCTTGCAATGTATTCCCAAACCCCTCGACCCTACCCCCCCCCCCCCCCTTTGTATGAAGATGCTGATTTTGTGCTTTACTACTACTTTCCCATCACCCTAGCCCTTCTGTTCTCCACATAGTTTTAAATCTCTATTCCTGCACTTCCACCATATTCTTAGACTTAGATTCTGCCGCTCTTGTGTGAGCCTTGCCTTGGGACCCATGAGCTCCCTCTAAGCTTGGACACATAAGGGCTGGCCCTTCCACACTGCACTTATCTCTATCTAGTTATGCAAACTTGGGTGTAAGCACTGCCCCGGGTCCCTTGAGACCCTTCGGGAACTTTGACACACGCAGGTTTGAGAAAGGTTTTAAAACAAGTGGCATTTGAGGTGATTTGTTCCATAACTCAGAGAGGAAGTCAGAATCAGGTTTTCTACGGTTGTAACTTCTTATTTTCACACTTTTCTGATGTAATTCAGTATTTGATCTGTAATAATTTGTAATGAACATTGGGGCTGGTTAGTGAAAAGGGCTGGGTAATTATGCATGTTTAACTATTAAAAGGGTAGAGAACATGCCTATAGGTCCTGTTTTTTGTATGACTAATTCCGCATTTAGATAATATGCCTATAGAATTTTTAGCCCGCGTGTTTAGTTATGCATTTAGATAACATGCCTATGGATTTGTCCCAAATTCTGCATGTTTATTACCACACTTAGACACCATGCTCCTAGGATCTAAATGGTTACAATCAGACATCATGCTCATAAGATTAAAATCAGTATTTCTCCATAGAAATCATGCCTATAGGAATCTCAAGTAAACCCTGTCTGCTTCATTTCACATTCGACTAGATATCATGTCTATAGGAATTAAAAATCAGCAATAGTAGAGATCATGCCTATAGGATCTGAAACCAGTCTAGTTTAAAATCAGTTTGACTAATACTGTTCTGAACTAACTTTTAACGACTCTCTCTCTTCTTGTTAATACGATTTAGAAAGCATGCCTATAGGATCTCAAATCGCTTGTTTTAATCGTTACTGCCTTGCCACATTCCGAATCAGTAGTAGATACCATGTTTATAGATATCGCCCAAACACCTAGGCAAGACTTAGGTGATAACAATAATAAAAAAAAACTGAACCTGCCTTTGTTAATCAGTAGTTGCTACGACCAGAAGGCAGGCCTGATTCGGACTTCTTATCTAAGTTATGTAATAAATTGGTCTTCTTGAACAACTTAAACTCCCCTTGCCTTAGTACTTTAGATTCAGTCCTTGATTGTGTTTGAGTCGTGATATTTATGTGCTTTTCTTGAGGAGGTATACATGAGCCATTCAGTTGTTTGCGTGCTTCCCCTTAACGTGCAGTCCTATGTGTTTTTGTATGTCGCCTTAGCTTTTTCACCTTTGAAACTTCAAAGTCGGCCTAATATCCCTCCCCTTTAGGAACAGTAGTCCTAAGTTCCTCTGATACTGATAGGAATGGGACGGGTATAGCATGCAATAGTGGTCGAGACCAATCCGCGCTTTAGTACCTTAACGGGGTGGGAAGGGTAGATATGGATATGATGACTGGTGCTCTTATACCACGTGTAGACCCTCTTTTGAGGAGTGATTACCGGGTATTGCATTGATGTGATCCATATTATAAATAAACTTAGGACCCCTCCCCTCTCTTTCTTTTCCTTTAAAGAATTATGACTTCTTTTCAAAATTAGCCTTTTAATGATTGTTCTATTTTGCTTTTATCACTTCCAAACATTTGTGTATTAAAATTCCCTCTTATTTGAGTCTTATCTGTTAATTGCACCAAACTCACAAAGAACTATCTGGCCGGGAACCACACTAGTGGATCCTGAGGGGTGCCTAACACCTTCCCCTTTGGATAATTTCAAGCCCTTACCCTATCTCTGGTTATCAAACAAACTCAGAAGTGAACCTTGTAGGTGTCCTAATGCACCTTAAATCATTAGGTGGCGACTCTTCAAATGCAAAACCCAGTTCCCAAAAGGAACGAGTTGTCCTATACCCAAAATGTCATAAACCCGATTTCCCGATGCGAAGAGGGAAAAAGGGGGCGCGACAGCTTTGACCGAAATTCCTATTTTCTGGTTAAACACCCACACCATTTCTACTCTTCTCTGTCCAGTAGTTTAGATATTCCATTTCGCTTTAATTTTTATATTGGCATGGTATGCAATGTATAATAGGAATTGGCAAATTTTTAGCCTTCAATTGCTTTTGGTAAAAGTATCCCAAAAGAATTGGCATTGTATAGCCAAATCCCAAAAACCTATTTCTCTATTTATTATCTTTGCCCACAACATCCACACCAATTGCACCATCAAATCAGCATCCATAACCACCGATGCCTTGCCGACGTCTCCTTCCCCTTGTTGCTTCCATAGAAGCATGAAAAAATGGAGTTTTCCTGTAACTTGAGAGATTTCTTACAAAATTTCTTGAAGTCTTATAAAAGAATCCATGGCTACACTCCATTTAATACACGCTGCAACCAAAGAAGAGCAACCTATAAGATGTGAACGCTATGAGATTCTTAGGTTTATGAGAAATTTTCAGATTCTTCTCAAACATAAGAGAAATACATGAGGGCAATTCTCTCATGTTATTGCAATGGACGGAGATTCACTCGGCGTAGATGCACACAATGTGTTTGATTATGATAATGATTCGTATACCAAAATAGTTCGGTTCCCACTTTAGGTTCTTTTTTCTTTCTTTTTTTAATTAGAAATGTAATCTTAGTTCTCATCTTGTATATTAGTAAATCTCTAGCATATGTAATTATGTATATCCACTAAAAATTATGTATTATACATTAAGATTGTCACGATCCGAAATTCCCACCTTCGGGACCGTTATGGCACCTAACATTTCACTCGCTAGGTAAGCCAACGTTAGAGTAAACCTTTTTGCCATTTTAAACATTCCAAGTAATTAAACCCATTTGAACTAAAATAAAGCTGAAATGATGTGCAAAAACGTAAAACAACCAAAAAAAATGTCAAAGTATATCCCGGATCTGGAGTCACAACTACACGAGCTACTAGAAGTTCTACCAAAAGAGTCTGAAATAAATACATCTGTTTCGAATGAAATGAACAGTAAAAAATGAAAGAGGAAGGGGACTTCAAGGTCTGCGGATGCCAGCAGATCTACCTCGGGTCTCCAAATATGCCAGTCTGAGCTGATGCACCTCACGTACAGCTGGGACCAGTACCAAATTCTGCACAAGAAGTGCAGATTGTAGTATGAGTACAACCGACCCAATATATTCCGTAATTATCGAGCCTAACCTCGACGAGGCAATAACGAGGCTATGACAGGACACTCACGTAATTAAACTTGTACAAACGAAGATATGCGTGCAGCATAACAACAAATAGAGATTAAATATGTACGATTGGGAGGGGACATGCAAAAGGGGGTACAAGGTACGGTAACTACAATAGGAATGACAACATAAGATAGTCAAATAAACCATCAACTAATGAAAAAGGATAAACATAGTGAATAAAGATGGAAAGGCATCACCCATCGTTCTTTTACTCTCAACCTCACCATGAAATAATAATAATGGCATGGTATCATCCTTTGTGCTTTTACTCTCAATCTCTCCAAGAAACGATAAATATGGCACGGTATCACCCTTCGTGCTTTAACTCACTTCATCACTGGGTATTAATCAATAAATGAAGCAATAATCGGCATGGCATCACCCTTCGTGCTTTAACACTCTCCTTTACTATGTAGTAATGAATATAAGAATAAGCAAGAATAAACCTTACGTCAGCAATGGTTCCAAGATACCTATCCTTAATTTCAAAGAAATACTCCACCATCACCATTTAATTCATAAATGCGGAAGGAACGATCAAATAAGGAAGAAACTAATCTAAGCATGCATATCCTAAGTAAAGAAGGCAATAAATTACAAGAAACAAGTCTCACCCGCATGCTTTAACCCAACAACAACGCATAAGTACTTGTCACCTCACATATACGTTGTACCCAAATATTCAAACACGTAGAAAATAGGCAAACAAGTCCTAATCCCTCAAGTCAAGGTTAACCACGACATTTACCTCGCTTCACGATCAACTCAAGTCCAACCACGACTTTGCCTTTCGAACAAGCCTCCAAAACCAACCAAATCTAGCGAATTATTAACAAAACGATTCAAAATAAGCCTTAGGAACTACCCACGAATGAAAGAGGTTCAATTTAGGTCATTACTAAAAAAGTCAAGAAAAATCAATCCCAGACCTACTTGGTCAAAACCCAAAATTTGTACCAAAACTCGATTACCCATTCACCCCCGGCCCGGTTATGTAATTTGTTTCGAAACCTGACCTCTATTCGAGGTCTAAATTCAAATTTTACAAAAATCCCTAATTCTACCAAAATCCCCAATTTCTACCATGAAAATCCTAAATTTAAGGTTGAAATCTTGTGAAATATAGTGGAAAATTTAAAGGAAGTAGGTTAGAGTCACTTACCAACGAATTGAGGATGAAAAGCTCTTGGGAAAATTGCCTATAAGGTTTTTAAGGTTGAGAATTTGGAAGAATGAGCTAAAATCCCGTTTTTCCCTTCTTATGTCTAGGCGTAGATGTGGCAATTGCGACCTGGGCCTCGCAATTGCAAACCCCGCAAATACGAAAAATCCTTCGCAAATGCGCAGATCACGCACTTCTGCTGCCATCGCAATTGCGTTGGTTTGTTCGCAAATGCCAACTTGGACTTCTCGCAATTGCGATCAATTTGATCTCAAATGTGAACTCTGCTCACCCAGCCCCACTTCGCAGTTGCGAACCTGACACAGGCACTTAAATAACGTAAATGCGAAACCAGACCTCGCAAATGCGAGGTTTAAGGCCTGCACCAGAAATAGTGTTTCACCAGCTATTTTTCCTAAGTCCAAACCACTCCAGATCCAATCTAAAACTCACCCAAGGCCTCGGGGCTCCAAACCAAATATGCACACAAGTCCAAAAACCTCATACGAACTCGCTCACGCAGTCAAAACACCAAACTAACACCTAGAACTACGAATAAGACACCAAAACGAATGAATTTTTCCAAAGAACTTAAGAACTTTCATTTTGACAACCGGACGTCCGAATCACAAATCAACTCCATTTTGCACAAAATTTTGCAGACAAGTCATAAATGTAGTAATGAACCTAAATCAAGCTCTAGAAACAAAATTTGGATCCAGTAGCAATAAAGTCAAACTCCAGTCAAATTTATAAATTTTTTAAACCTTTAAACTTCAAATTTTTGACAACATGCGATAGCTTGAGCTAAAGACCTCCGAATACAATTCTGGGCATACGCCCAAGTCCCACATCATGATACGAACCCACCGGGACCGTCAAAATACGGATCCAGGTCCATTTACTCAAAATATTGACCGAAGTCAACTCAATTAAATTTTTAATGCACGAATTCACATTTTAATCATTTTTTCACATAAAAGCAATTTGAAAAAAGATACAGACCACGCACGCAAATCTAGGAAGGCCAAAAGGAGCTATTAAGGTTTCGAAACATAGAATTAAGGTTTCAAACTCTAGATGACCTATCGGGTCATCACATTCTCTGCCCCTAAAACAACCGTTCATCCTCGAACGGACATGGAAAAGTACTTGGCTGGTGAAAAGGCGTGGATATCTACTATGCATGTCCGACTCGGACTCCCAAGTGGTTGCCTCTATCGGCTAACCTCTCCACTGCACTCAAACTGAAGGATAACTCTTTGAGCTCAACTGTCGGACCTGTCGGGCTAGAATAGCCACCAGCTCCTCCTCATAAGTCAAATCCTTGTGCAACTGGACTGAGCTGAAATCTAAAATATGGGACAGATCACCATGATACTTCCGGAGCATAGACACATGGAACACTGGATGGACTGCTGATAAACTAGGTGGCAATGCGAGCCTGTAGGCCACCTCACCCACTCTCTCAAGAATCTCAAAGGGTCCGATATACCTAGGGCTCAACTTTCCCTTCTTCCCGAACCTCATCACACTCTTCTGCCTAGAATAAGCTGTGCGAAGTCGGTCCTAAATAATCTTGAACTTATCCAAGGCATCCTATACCAAATCTGTACCCAACAACCGAGCCTCCCCCAGCTCGAACCATCCAACGGTGAACGGTACCTCCTCCTGTATAATGCCTCATAGGGAGCCATCTGAATGCTCGACTGGTAGCTGTTGTTGAAGGCAAACTCTGCAAGTGACAAGAATGATCCCAAGAACCCCCAAAATCCATAACACAAGCTCGAAGTGTATCCTCCACTATCTGAATAGTGCACTCGGACTGACCGTCCGTCTAGGGATGAAATATTATGCTCAAATCAACCTGCGTGCCCAACTCATGATGTACTGCCCTCGAGAAATGCGAGGTGAACTGTGTACCTCGATCAGAAATGATAGACACGGGCACACCATAAAGACGGACAATTTCGCGGATGTAGATCTCACCCAACCGCTATGAAGAATAGGTAACTGCCACTGGAATGAAATGTGCTGACTTGGTCAGCCTGTCCATAATGATCCATATCGCGTCGAACTTTCTTTGAGTCCGTGGGAGTCCAACGACAAAATCCATAGTGATACGCTCCCACTTCCACTCATGAATCTCTAATTTCTAAAGCAAACCACCAGGTCTCTGATGCTCGTACTTTACTTGCTGACAATTTAGACCTCGAGCTACATATGCAACTATATCCTTCTTCATCATTCTCCACCAATAATGCTGCTGCAAGTCCTGATAAACATCTTGGCGGCACCCGGATGAATGGAATATCGTAAACTGTGGCTATCTCTTAGTGGCTATCTCTTAGAGTCCAACCAAAACTCGCATTGAAAACTTGGCATGTAATTGGCTATCTCTTAGAGTCTGAAGTACAATCCGAAGATGTTGCTCGTGATCCTCTCGACTGCCGGAGTAGATCAAGATATTATCAATAAATACAATCATGAACGAATCCAAGTAGGGCTTGAACACCCGGTTCATCAAATCCATAAATGTTGCTAGGGCATATGTCAACCCAAATAACATCACTAGAAACTCATAATGCCTATACCGAGTTTGAAAAGTTGTCTTAGGGACATAGGATGCCCTAATCTTCAACTGATGGTAGCCAGACCTCAAATTAATCTTCGAAAACACCTTGTCACCCTGAAGCTGATCAAATAAGTCATCAATACTCGGCAATGGATACTTGTTCTTGATGGTGACTTTGTTCAACTGCCGATAATATATGCACATCCTCATCAACCCATCTTTCTTCTTCACGAACAACACGGGAGCACCCCAGGGCGAGACAAGGTCTAATGAAGCCCTTATCAAGCAAATCTTGCAACTGCTCTTTCAATTCATTAAACTATGGCGCGACCATATGGTATGGCAGAATAGAAATGGGCTGAGTGCCCGGAGCAAAATCAATACAGAAGTCAATATCTCTGTCGGGTGGAATCCCCGGCAGATCTGCATCAAACGCCTCTAACAACTCACGAACAACTGGTACTGAATCCATGGAAGGAACCTCCGCACTAATAAAACAAATAAACTAGACACCCCTTCTCGACCATACGTCGAGCCTTCATATACGAGATAACCCTACTAATAGAATGACCAGCAGTTCCCCTCCACTCTAATTGAGGCAACCTCAGCAAGGCTAAGGTCACCGTCTTGGCGTGACAATCCAATATAGCGTGATAAGGTGACAGCCAATCCATAACCAAGATGACATCAAAATCTACCATGTCAAGAAGTATGTGATCTACGCTAGTGTCAACACTCCCAATGGTAACCACACACGAGCGATAGACATGATCTACAATAATAGAATCTCCCACAGGTGCGGACACATATACAGGAGCACTCAAAAAGTCACGAGGCACAACCAGATATGAAGCAAAATAGGATGGCACGTAGGAATAAGTAGAGCCCGATCAAATAGAACTGAAGCATCTCTATGGTAAACTGCAACAATACCTGTAATGAGAGCGTCAGATGACTCAACCTCAACCCTCACTAGAAAAGCATAAAATCAGAGCGGGGCCCCACCACTCTGAACTATGTCTCTAGGACAGGCCCTAGCTGGCTTGCCTCCACCTCTAACGGCTTGACCTCCACGTCGAACGGCCTGACCTCCACCTCTGGCTGCCTGACCCCTAACTCTAGCTGGAAGAGTGGGAAGTGGAGCAACCGGTGCTGGGACCATGGCACGAGAACCATGTTGCTGTGAGTTGCCCGACGCCCGGGGGAAAAATATAGTAATGTGCCTTGGACCAAACAAGTATAATAGGACCTTGGTTAATGTGACTGTTAACCCTGGAACTGACCCTGTCGACCTGGGTAACCACCCTGAAAACTCTGGAGCGGAGGTGAACTAATAGGAGCTGGTGGTGCACTATAAGATAGCTGGTCAGGATGAGGCACATAAGGGTCGTGACTATCTAAAGCATTGTGAGATGCCTTGAGCGCTGACTGAAACGGCCTAGGAGGATGGCCTCTACCAAAAGTACCCCTACCTCCAGACGAGGCACCACTGAACCCACCAAAATGACAAGTTATCGCCCCTGCCCCCTCTCATGACCAGAACCATTTTAGTCTGCCTAGCAAAATTTGCAGCCTTCTAATAGGAAACTCACCCCGATCTCCTTGGCCATCTGTAGCCTGAAAGTGTGTCACGACCCAAACCAATGGGCTGCGACGGGCACCCGGTGCCTTACTCAACCGAGTACCAACATAACGTATCTTTCGTAACATTCTATCATAGAAAAATGAACCAGAAAGGTTGTCATTAGATAATTAGAATAAAGCATGAGGGAATACTCGACATAGGATGACCCAAAAGGATATACCGACTTATACATATGACGTACGGGCCTATAAGGACAAAATGATCACTCGTACACTGAACATAGGCCGACAAGGCCATACAATCTTTCATATACATGACATGTGTCTACAAGCCTCTAAGAGTAGATAAATACCATCAAGGTCGGGATAGGGCCCCGCCATACCAATCGTTACATGTCCAAATCATACTAACCAAATAAGCAACACCGGAGTAAATGGAGCACACCAACACCTTCTACTGAGCTGATAGCCTACTTGGAGGACTCTCAACCTGTCTATTGGGACCTGCGGGCATGAAACACAACATCCCCAAGCAAAAGGGATGTCAGTACAAATAATGTACCGAGTATGTAAGGATAAAAATCAGTAAATAATAGACATGACAGAAACATGGAGTGAAAGACTCAACATGTAAGTTTGAATAGCTCTATGAATCATTTAACATTTATAATGCCATGCATATCCGTATAAAAGTCATATGATGCATAGGTATATGCTACATAACTTCATAAAGCCTCTGAGGGCATCCCATCATATCATCTCGGCCACTGTGGGCAAAATCACCAACGTATACCAGTTGCTTAGGTGGTGGTGCGTATATAACGCCATAACATTTTCTCATACCCCATATATATATATATATATATATATATATATATATATATATATATATATATATATATATATATGTGTGTGTGTGTGTGTGTGTGTGTGTGTGTGTGTGTGTGTGTATAACACCATCTGGTCATGGGTCATTATATATGTATAACTGAATGCAATGCAAGAAGTGAGTTAATAAGATTTCTCGGTATGACATAAGATCATTATGCCTTTGATTAATATTATGAAATAAACTTTATCAACTTACGTATTTTCTTAGACCCATGAACAGATGAAAGAGTAATAGGACACATGGAGATTCAAGAACATTGGCACCTCCAGTATATCTATGAATAGAGCCATTTATGAAAGTTGTGCATTTACTCGTTTTGTTTGTATCGTATGGATCATGCAAAAGGAAAGAAGGAATGGCCTTAACATACCTGAGCCGATTCTCTTGGCAATCCCTCTAACACACGTCAATTGTGATAAATCACGTAACGGCGGATCGAAGTAGGGGAAAACCCGTATGATATTCTTGAGAAAGATTGTAGCGTACTTTCTTAGAATCGGATTTCACACTGTTGGAGTTTCATACGAATTATTGAGCTCCATCCGTTAATTAGCAAGTCTTAGCATCACACATTTAATAAGATAAGAAGATCTCTTTAAAGATATAGGTTGTGGGCCCCACTTTGTGGCTTAGTCTTACCCAAAGACCCCTTAAATGTGCCACCTAGTCTTAATGAATCAAGAGTCATGGCCATATAGCCCCTTTCTGCCACGTTACCAACTTATCCACCAAATTTTCTAATTTATTTGTTAACTTGTTAATCTCCCACTAATCAATAATTAATCAATTACCCACATAATTAAGAATTATCATAAATTACTTAAAATACTAATCACTTTTAACATACTTTATACACCTTACTATCATGGTCATGTGGTACCTTGTATGGCACTAGTCCATAACTATGGGATATTATAGCTTGAACTGTATTTTATCCCAAATGGTCAAACTTTGACGAAACTCATTTTCTTCGATTTGCTTACCCTCCCACCTTCACAAATTTACTTATCACTTGTTATAAATAGGATAATACTTATAACCTCAAAATAGTCTTGTCCTTGAACTGATGTCAATTATCTTACGACAAATCCAACGTACAATACTACGGGGTGTAACATCATTCCCCTCTTTGGAACATTCATCCTCGAATGTTGGCTGATGCACTTATCGGTCCTATAACCGAATAGCTCTTACTAATGGTTTTACTACTGCCCTTACCATTTAGCAGTTTTTTTGTGAATAAATCCAAAGGTTAGGGAATTCCCCCCTTTAGGCCTCTTTCTTACACCACGACTTGTGGTTAGAATTCTTCCGATCTCGTAACTATTGCTACCTTCTATCATGCAGTTTGTACGACTTTGTCCTTGTATGTGCGCCTATGCGACTCTTCTCTCCTTTTTCCTTCAGCTTTTAGCCAATCTCTAGGCCTAACTTTGTGAACATATATAGAATTATGACAAGCTGTCCCTTTGGGCATCTATGGCTTTACTACATTTAAGTAGTACTATACCATAACTTTTACTTTAGTTTATTGTTACTGAGGTCTGCTATCAAACTCCAGGTTACTCTTGTTGCTTATCCTATATGTATTAATCTAAGTCCTTTAATGCTTCCTCATTACTGTTCATCTTAAGAATGACGGCCTAATCTTATCTCATACTTTGTAACTTTTATCCATCCATTGTTGATTAACCTCAATGTTGATCTATAATCTACCACTGATAACTTGAAACCTCTTACATAATATATTGTCACTAAAGCTTACGTCGCATCGAGGAACATTTGAAGTGATTTGCCTGATCCACCTAGGGATGATACTATACTTAAATAACTATATTTCATAGCATCCTAATGTGATTTATGGGGGGTATTCTAATCCCGTGCAGTTCATGAAATCCCTTTTTTTCTTCAAATCATTACTCAATTGAAGGCCCAAACGTTATCCTTTATCTATCATAACTACACCCTTATTCCACTACTAGGGCAGCATTCCATCTCTTAGACTCCTTTGAGTTCATCTTTCTATAACTTAGAGAAACCATTAGCTCTCTTGTTTTCCTGGGCTTAATCCCGGGGACTTATCCATTCTCACTCGCATTTCCTTAACCTTTCCAATGTCTTCCTAAAATCTTGTCGCTCTACCATACTTTAGCTTGCGACCTAAACATATCTATTTATACTACTTGCAACCTTCCTTCAACTTACTTGCACCACAAATTTCCTTATGTTATTCTGGAACATCAAGCGAGACATCACATCATCTCTAACTCTTATTGACTCTCTTAACTAGACCTCTCTATACCTAAAAACCATAGGCTGGAACATATGCCACTGACAATGCCGTTATCATTCCTGGATACTGAATCCCAGCGCTTCTAGCCTTCTATCCGAAGTATGGACTATTCACAACCTTCTGCATATGAGTATCTCGTACGTTGTTCACCTTTACCTTACTTACCTTAAAATCTCGCATCATATCTTCTATCTCTTTCACGACCTCCCTTCCACATAGGTATAATTTACATCTACAACTTGAAGCTCTAGTATAATACTTGTACCTCTGGTGCATACACATAATACTTACATGGTTGGTACTCTTCTAACTGGCTTTATCGTAGGGCCGTTATAGAATATAGTTGTTGTACTATCTCTCTTGTACCTATGATATTAAGGATAATCCTGCAATGTTCTCAATCACGATTTCTATAATTGTTTGGGTCCAATAATCAGACTCCTGATTTACTTGGTTGATGTAACTCTTTAGTTTCCTCTTCCTTCTGATCAGCCTTTATGTAGGCTTAAGTTATCTTCGGATCGGCGGCTCATGGTATTAGTTATTACTTTAGCCTTTCAAGGACGCTATGGAATATCCATGATACAATCTTCTGACAATTCAATCCTTTGTCTATGACCTGAACTCAATTCTTTCTTTTAACTTATACCAGAGTCTTCTACGGCTGTATGATTGTCAACATATATGTTGCATGGATAATACTCCAAAATCTTAAGTGCGTTCATAACGTAACTAACGCTAGATCAATGATCGAATAATTCCTTTTGTTCCTTCTCAGCTTTCTTTAAACGTAAGCTATTACTTTTCCTGGTCTTTCTGCCCCCTTGTTGCGTGCATGCTTAGCTTATCTTAGTTCCACGCATGACGGAATTTTCATGCAACTCATATGATCTCGAATATTACTTTTGGTTTCACTTCCCGCTCGTTAGCCACGATAGGTGCCACTTTCTTATGGAGTGCATACAATATTGTAGTGAGATTGCTATTACAAGACCATTTCTTCTTGAAATTACTATGCTTAGGTTGAAGCCTTCTTCATTATTTCCTTAGCTAATCTTTTGTTGTAGTACTTAGGGAGACCTTCTGGCTTTAGTAAAGTTTCAAGCTAATTACATCATATACTCGACGGAATTTTTGATGTTGTTCCTCGCCTATAATTATCTGTAGTTACTTATCTTCACGCCCTTGTGCTTGTAGGGTTGATTCTGAACTGATATTTGGACTGTCTTCCCAGTGGCACTCTCTTTTATTTTCGTAACACTCCTACGGTACCTTTAACTACCCTAACTCCGATCTGGATATTTCTCAAGGGTCACGATGTCATATCTACGAGACTAAATTCCCCATGTTGGGGTTCACTATGTTTATCTTGCACGATTTGTTGATTTGTCTATATCCTCTTGTCTAGCCATAACTAGGCTCTTCCTGAATCAACTACTGACTACTCGCTGACCCATTCTCATATCAATATTTTCGTGTAATCTTTCTTGGGTTATTTCCTTTTTCTTAACTTATGTCTCGCACTGGCTACTTATCTATCAATAACATCTCGGGCAAGAACCCTTACTTCCTCTCCTTCACGTCGTGTTTGCATAATGTTCTGGAATCGTAGCATATCTGTAGGATTTGAATAAGTGCAATTTCATCCCTTTTTCATTTTTATTGCATTCTTCCTTTACCATTCCATAGTTACTAGAACCACTTAATTCTGAGTTAATGCCACATCACTCCATATTCCCCCCTTTAGGGAAGTACTAAGATTTAGCGCTACGACGATCAAAACTATAGATGTTTTACCTCTTCATCTTTGGCATCCTTTCACATAATTGATGACCCTTATTCACCTTGCGGTAATCCTTCTGTACCAAGGATTAAAAAATTCCTTACTCACGAGGGATACACCTAGTGTAACTGGTACACACGGTCCCTTAAGCTTAACTTTGCCCACATTGCTTGCTTTAGGGAAGCATCTTCATGAATGACCTTTAAAGGTTATTCTTCTGTCGTCCATTCTATAATTGCTGGAATACAATCTCTGAATTTCTCATGATGCCGATTATTACCAAATCACTCAGTCCCTAATTCATGTTTAGTTTATCTTGTTCACCAGCCTATACTGATTTGTATTACCTGGGGTCTAATTTTTCCTTCTGATGATCACGTTAGAGTCACGAACTTATTTCTCGAAATGAGGATATGACTTTATGGCCTATACACTTTTGTTGTCTCAAGGCCTGTCACCTCTCGTCTTTTCCTTCCCTTGACTATAGACTCTGTAATACTGTCATTTTTTTATCTACCGTTTCCATCCATGTATCACATCTTACTCATAATGCTTCATTAACTCTCTTCTTATTTCCCTACTAACATTTCTGTTTATCACTTTATTCTGAAAACTTCAACAAGACATTCTTTTGCTTTTAGCTCCCCTTGCTCCATCTACTGGCTCTTCGGGTTGCCTAACATTCTCTCTCTACTAGGGACGGGAGACACACTAAGGTAATATTTATCCCTTCCAGGATTCCAGTGCATGTCTTTGTAATTAATTTTTTTTTTGAACATTCTAGTACTCATATCTAGCTGTACTATTCAAGAGTCACCATCTGGGTGCCTCACAAGGAGATCTATTAGCACATTTGCAACATCCTTCGGAAATGTTAACTAACACAAACAATCCATTCACCATTTTGGGTTACTCTAATCCCAGCCAGATCCTGATATCTCGTCCTTCTCTTAAACCATATTTGTTAACTCCTATAGGGCATAACTGAGATAGGTGTGGCCGATTGTACATACATCGGTTACTGTTGACGGTAACTCAAAATGCTTGTAGTTCTCTACTTGAATTATAAATATTGATAATCTTCATTAATTGGGTGCCTCGTACCCTTCTTCACCTTGATTCTTTTACTTGTTGAAACTTGTATGTACCTTCTGAATCTCTCATTGCTTTTTACCATATCGGTGGATAGATATTCTTGCCTTAAGGCTCCTTATCAAGAAGATTACACGTCTTAATACACACATGTTATGCTGAAGACCCCACACTTATAAATCATAAGAATGACAAAATCGAGTTCCTCTAACTCAACTCTTCCACAACCACACGCAATCTCTTAGCAACTATCTTTTGTATGTAGGTATCGTCTTACTATGAATAAAATAGAATTTAGGAGTTGAATTCTTACAAGTGAGCTCTACCACACGATCTAGAGTAAGAAGAAGAGTGACAGTCCTAAATGCCCTGTAGCCTCATGTCACGACCCGGATTTCCCACCCTCGGGAGTCGTGATGACACCTACTAATAGGAGCTAGGAAAGCCAATTAATTTAACACTTCTCTCAACGTCATTAACAAAATAAAGAAGAACGAGGCAATTAATATAAAAGCGGAAGTCTCGAAAACATAAATAATAGAAACCAAGTGCGGAATTTCAAATACACCTCTACCCAGATCTGGTGTCACTAACTCACGAACTTCTACAGAATGCTAAATACAAAGTCTGAATGAGAATACAGTACTGTCTGATCTGATACAAGGGAAATCAAACGAAAGACAGAGATAAGAGAGACTCCAGGCCATGCAGACGCCAGCAAGATACCTCGGAATCTCCGGACTGAAGTAAGCTCCCAACGCTCCTACTGCTGACCAAAGGCTCCTGCTCCGGTACTATGATCAGTGCAAAAAGCACAGAAGTGTAGCATCAGCACAACCGACCCCATGTGCTGGTAAGTGCCTGTCCTAACCCCGGCGAAGTAGCGGCGAGGCTAGACAGGACCTACCAAAAATAACCTGTGCAGATATATATATATATACACAAAGGCAACAAAAATAACCGCAGAGAATATCAACTAAAAAGGGGAAGGGGGCATGCTCGGGGAAAATACAGCGAATACAGATCAACGGATATAACGACGAAACTATCTCAATACCATAGCTCATATATAAGTGGTCGGCGCGCCACACGATCCCATTTCTTAATTCATAAGTAGACGGCGTGCCACACGATCCCATTTCATAATATATAAGTGGTCGGCGTGCCACACGATCCCATTTCATAGTATATAAGTGGTCGGCGTGCCACACGATCCCATTTCATAATATATGAATATAAGTGGACGGCGTGCCACACGATCCCATATTATAGAATATAAGTGGACGGCGTGCCACACGATCACATATTATAGTTCAAAATATCTGACTTTGTAAAGAAGGACCCATTAGGGGAATTCGACAACATAACACTTTAACCCGGCAAGGGTACAGCTAACAGCCCAAATATCCCGGCAAGGGAGAGTACATAATGATAGTCTACACGTCCCGGCAAGGGAATAATCACAACAGATCCTATTTTAAATCACTTCTTTCTCAACTATCACATTCTTGTTCGAGCCAACGCTCCCAAAATATACCAATCACAATTCTTCCTCAACCGTTCACATTATATGAAATTTATCAATTTAACAAGAAGGTTGTGTCACATCATTCGAATTAAAAGCAATTAAGACTCACGGTCATGCTATAATCCGGTGCATAGACAACCGTCACCATGCCTATACACCGTACTCCATATTTAGCAAGTAGCAAATAACATCCTAATCCTATTCCCTCAAGCCAAAGTTAGAACAAACACTTACCTCGGTCCAAGAATAGCAATCAACTCTCTAATACCGCCTTTCCTTTACAATCCAACTCCGAAACAATGATATATAGGCATAATTAGTTAAATAATATCAATAAGGGCTCAAAAACATAATCCCATAGTCTAGAAATGAAATTCCTACCATTCTTCCAAAACACCAAAATTCGACACCGGTCCCACATGGTCCAAACACGAGGCTCGGACCAAAACTCAATCACCCATAATCCTACGAGTTTAAATATAAAATTTATTTCAAGATTCGACCCCAAATTGAGGTTGAATCACCCAAAATCCCCAAAGCCCTAACTCTACCCAAAACCCCCATTTTCTACTTTGAATTCATGATTTTTAGGGCTAGGAAATTAGTGACTAGTGAAGAAAAAATGAAGGAATTAGGTGGGGAATTACTTACCCAAAAAGTCTTGGAAGAGGGGAGTTTCATGGAGTCCTAAGGCTTGATGGAGAAGAGAGCTCGTGAGAAGAAATGAAGAATTCCCGAGCTACTGTTCTGTTTTTAACTTAAAAATTCCCTGAGCAAAATTGCCCTTCGCGTTCACGGGAGAGGGCCGCGTTCGCGAAAGGTAAACTGGGTAAGCTATCGTGATCACGTGGAGTCAGACGCGAACGCGTAGAAGAAAATTGTTGGGGAGTCCAGGAACTGTTATACGCAAACGCGATAGGGGAAACGCAAACGCGCTAAAGGGAGTCTGGCAAGCTACGCGAACGCGGTCAAGCATCCGCGAACACAAAGAAGAAAAAGGGCTAAGCCTTCAGGGTCAGATGACTCTACGCGAACGCGAGGCGAGGGATGCGAACGCGATGAAGTAGAAGGCTAAAGCTACGCGAACGCGGAAGAGACCACGCGAACGCGAAGAAGAAAACACCTGCAACAGCTGAAACCAAAAACCTGCTACATTTCCTAAGGGTAAAAACACCCCGAACCACCTCAATTCACTCCCGAGACCTTGGGGCTCCTAACCAATCACACACACTAACTCAATAACATTCTACGAACTTATTCGAGCGATCAAATCGCCGAAATAACATCAAAAATCAATGAATCAAACCTCAAAATCATCATTTTCATTTCAAACTTCTTAAACTTCTAACTTTAGATATTTAGGTCCGAAACATGTCAAATGACATCCGATTTCGACCAAACTTTACAGAAAGCGCTTAACACATATTTAAGACTTGTACCGGGCGTCGGAACCAAAATACGAGCCCGATACCATAGTCTTTTAATCAATTTTCATTTCCATTTTCCTTAATAATTTCAGAAAAATAATTTCACAGAAAAATTCATTTCTCGGGCTCTCGACCTCGAAATTCGACTCCGGGCATATGCCCGAGTCTCATATTTTTCTACGGACCCTCCGGGACCGCCTAATCACGGGTCCGGGTCCGTTTACCAAAAATGTTGACCAAAGTCAACTTTAGCAATATTAATATCAAAATTCTTCAAATTTTTCACAAAGTTCACATATTTCAACATAAAAGCTTTCCGGCTTTGCGCCCAGACTGCGCACGCAAATCGAGGAAACTAAAAGCGAGGTTTTTAAGGCCTCGGAAGCACGGAAAAGAGAGAAATCTGGTGATGACCCCTTTGGGTCGTCACACCTCATGCGTATAAGTGTGGTGCACAACACACCCATAAAGAAGACTCTACTAGACACAGCTTGTAGACTCCCTAGGACAGAACTGCTTTGATACCGCTTTTGTCACGACCCAGACCAATGGGCTGCGATGGGCACTCGGTGCCTTACTCAACCGAGTACCAATGTAACGTATATTTCCTATCATTCTATCATAGGGAAATGAACCAGAAAGGTTGTCATGAGATAATGAGAATAAAGCATGATGGAATACTCGACAAAGGATGACCCAATATGATATGCCGGCCTATAAGGCCAAAATGATCACTCGTACACTAAACATAAGCCGACAAGGCCATATAATCTTTCATATACATGACATATGTCTACAAGCCTCTAAGAGTAGATAAATACCATAAAGGTCGGGATAGGGCCCCGCCATCCAATCGTTACATGTCCAAATCATACTGACCAAATAAGCAACCACGGAGCAAATAGAGCACACCAACATCTTCTGCTGAGCTGATAGCCTACTTGGAGGACTCTCAACCTGTCTATCGGGACCTTCGAACATGAAACGCAGTGTCCCCAGGCAAAAGGGACGTCATTTCAAATAATGTTCCGAGTATGTAAGGAATAAAAATCAGTAAATAATATACATGAGAGAAACATGGAGTAAAAGACACAACATGTAAGTCTGAATAGCTCTGTGAATCATTTAATATTTATAATGTCATGCATATGCGTATAAATTTCATATGATGCATAGGTTTATGCGTACATAACATCATCATTCCTCTGAGGGCATCCCATCATATCATCTCGGCCACTGTGGGCAAAATAATCAACGTATACCAGCTGATCAGGTGGTGGTGCGTATATAACGCCATAACCTTTCCTCATACCCCATATATATATATATATATATATATATATATATATATATATATATATACACGCACACGTATATAACGCCATCTGGTCATGGGTCAATGTACATGTATAACTTTATGCAATGCATAAGAAGTGAGTTAATAAGATTTCTCGGTATGTCATAAGATAATTACGCATTTGATTAATATCATGAAATAAACTTTATCAACTTACAAATTTTCTGAGACCCATGAATAGATGATAGAATAACATGACACATGGGGATTCAAGAACATTGGCACCTCTAGTATTTCTATGAATAAAGTCATTTATGAAAGTTGTACATTTGCTCGTTTCGTTTGTATCGTATGGATCATGCCAAAAGGAAAGAAGGGATAGCCTTAACATACATGAGCCGATTCTCTTGGCAATCCCTCTAACACACGTCAGCTGCGAAAAATCTCGTAATGGCGGATCAAAGTAGGAAAAAATCCGTATGATATTCTTGAGAAAGATTGTACCATACTCCCTAAGAATTGCGATTTCACGCTGCTACAGTTTCATACGAATTATTGAGCTTCGTCCGTTACTTAGCAAGTCTTAGCATCACACTTTAAATAATATAAGAAGATCTCTGTAAAGTTATAGGTTGTGGGCCCCACTTTGTGTCTTAGTCTTGCCCAAAGACCCCTTAAATGTGCCACCTAGTCTTAATGTATCAAGAGTCATGGCCATATAGCCCCTTGCTGCCACGTTACCAACTTATCCACCTAATTTTCCAATTGATTTGTTAACTTGTTAATCTTCCACTAATCAATAATTAATCAATTACTCACATAATTAAGAATTATCTCAAATTACTTAAAATACTAATCACTTTTAACATACTTTATATACCTTACTATCATGGTCATGTGGTACCATGTATGGCACTAGTCCATAAATACGGGGTATTATAGCTTGAACCGTATTTTATCCCAAATTATCAAACTTTGACGAAACTCATTTTCTTTGATTCGCTTACCCTCCCACCTTCACAAATTTATTTGTCACTTGTTATAATTAGTATAATACTTATAACCTCAAAGTAATCTTGTTCTTGAACTAATATCAATTATCATACGACAAATCCAACGTACAATACTACGGGGTGTAACCAAGTGTAAGTGAGTCTATCAATAAATCTCCTTACCCTCTCCCTCTCAGTCGGAAGCAAAATAAGGGCGTGACGAGCTAGATCCACAAAATGGGTCTCGTACTGAGTAACAGTCATACTACCCTGCTAGAGATGCTCAAACTACCTACGGTAGTCCTCTCTCAGTGTGATAGGGAGGAACGTCTCTAGAAATAGCTGAGAGAACTAGTCCCAAGTAAGTGCAGGCGACCCAGCTGGTCTGGTCAACATATAATCTCTCCACCACCTCTTGGCGGAATCCGTCATCTAAAATACAGTAAAATCGAACCCATTGGTCTCAACTATACCCATGTTCCGTAGAACCTCGTGGCAGTGGTCAAGATAATCTTGTGGGTCCTAAAAAGGTGCACTACTGAAGTGAACCGGAAAGAGCTTCGTAAACTTGTCCAATCTTAATAAATCCGCAGAAGACATGGCGGGCCCATCAACGCCCAGTCCCGCGATAACCAGCAGAACTACCCCAACTGGCGGGGCTGCTAGAGTCTGATACTAGGGAGCCATCTTCTCGGAGTGTGATTAGCGGGAGTCTGTGCTCCTCCCCCAGCCTGAGAGATGGTTGGTGCCATCGAAAATGTACCAGCCTGGGCCACACTCTCCATAAGGCCCACCAAACGGACTAGAGCATCCTGAAGCACTAGAGTGGCTATGAACCCCTCCGGGACCTGAGCTGGTCCAACAGGTACAGTCTAAGCTGGAACCTCCTCATCAAAATCTACAAGAGGCTCCACTGCTGGTGCTACTGCTCGAGCTCTAGGTTGAGCTCTACCCCTGCCTCGACCTCTGGCGTGACCTCGGCCTCGACCTCTGCCCCACGTAGGAGATACCACTTGGGACTCCGGCTGCTGTCCAGATGAAGATGCAGTACGTGAAATTGTCAATGATAGAATAAAATTGCACGACGGAGAAGAATAGAAGTGAAATTGTTCCTAAACTCCATAGCCTATAGAATATAAGTACAGACGTCTCCATATCGATTCTCCAGACTCTACTAAGCCTATTCGTGACACGTGAGACCTAGGCAACCTAGTGCTCTGATACCATGAACATCCTAGATTTAAGGTTGAAATCTTATGAAATGTAGTGGGTAATTGAAAGGAAGTAGGTTAGAGTCAATTGAGGAAGAAAAACTCTTGGAAAAATCGCCTCTAAGGTTTTTAGGGTTGAGAATTTGGAAGAAAGAGCTAAAATCCTGTTTTTCCCTTCTTATGTCCAGGCGCAGATATCTCAATTGCGACCTGGGGTTCGCAATTGCAAAATATCCTTCACAAATGCCAAGATCTCGCACTTCTGCTGCCATCACAATTGCGATGGTTTGTTCGAAAATGCGAACTTGGACTTCTCGCAATTGCGATCATTTTGATCGCAAATGCGAACTTTGCTGACCCAGCCCCACGTTGCAATTGCGAAGTAATTGTTCACAATTGCGAACCTGACAGAGGCACTGAAATATCGCAAATGCAAAACCAGACCTCACAAATGCGAGGTCTGAGGCCTGCACTAGAAACAGTGTTTCACCAACTATTTTTCCTAAGTCCAAACCACTCCAAAGCCAATCTGAAACTCACCCGAGCCCTCGGGACTCCAAACCAAACATGCACACAAGTCCAAAAACCTCATACGAACACGCTCGCGCGATCAAAGCACAAAATAATACCTAGAACTACGAATCGGACACCAAAATGAATGAAACTTTTCAAAGAACTTAAGAACTTTCATTTTAACAATCGGACGTCCGAATCACGTCAAATCAACTCCGTTTTGCACCAAATTTTCCAGACAAGTCATAAATATAGTAATGAACCTATACCAAGCTCCGGAACCAAAATCTGGATCCGGTAGCAACTAAGTCAAACTTCGGTCAAATTTATATATTCTTTAAACTCTTAAACTTCAAATTTTCGACAACATGCGATAACTCGAGCTAGGGAACTCCGAATTCGATTTCGGGCATATGCCCAAGTTGCAAATCACGATACTGACCCACCGGGACCGTCAAAATATGGATCAGAGTCCGTTTGCTCAAAATATTGACCGATGTCAACTAAATAGAATTTAAGGCAAGAATTGATATTTTAATCAATTTTTCACATAAAAGCCTTCCGAAAAAAGACAAGGACTGCACGCAAAAATCGAGGAAGATTAAAAGGAGCTATTTGATGCTTGAAAATACAGAATTAAGTCCAAAACTCTAAGTGACCTATCGGGTCATGACAAAGATATACAAAGATTAAAAATAAATTTTTGATATACACAAAAAAGAAAAAGAAAATTGTGATATACATTTTGGTATTCACATCATTTGATGTGTTATACATTGCGATATACAAGTAATATAATTATTTTTTCTTTATGCACTTAATATAGAGACAATAATGAATTATAGATAATTTATTTATAATTTTATATTTTAAATATAGAAAGAAGGAAAATAAAATTTTAATATATANATATATATATATATATATATATATATATATATATATATATATATATATATATATATATATATATATATATATATATATATATATATATATATATAAGGAATTTAAAACTGTGATATACATTTTGTTATACATATTATTATTGTGATATACATTTAGTGGCTATCTAGTGCCAATATCTATAACTAAGGCTTTTTCTGCTAATTATGTGGGTACGTTGTTATACTGTGCCATTTTTTCTTTTCATTTTGGGACAAGAGGCCCTTGTCTCGGGTCTAGACTCGTTTAAGCAACACGTGTGACACGTAGCTCGACTGTTCACTCGTTCGGGTCGGATTCACTATCTATTTTTTCTTGCAGGTATACATAAAGTATATGTTTTATGATCCATGGTCTTTCCGCGAAATTAAATATTTTATATACATATTTTTTAAAATTGGTATAATATTAACTGTTGGAACTGAACCTCCAAGAAGGTTGATTGAATAGGGGTCAATTCTCATTTAATATAATTATCCTCTCTCTCTCTCTCTCTCTCTCTCTCTCTCTATATATATATATATATATATATATATATATATATTACGTTATAGTTTAAGATCTTTTTTTCTCTCATTCGATGTTTGATACCCACATTAGGACCCTCAACTCTCTATCAGTATTTTTTTTATTCCTAGGATTCAAACCCAAAGCTTATAGTTAAGGATGAAGGATCCAATCCATTCTACCATGGCCCTTAGTGGTTGAGGTGAGCTTAATTTTAGTGCAAAGTCCAAATTCACCCATGTTATTTTTGAATTTCTTTTAAAAAATCAAAGGAAAATGTTTTTCTTTTAATCAAAACAATCTCATTTAGATTTTCTCAAAAACTAATATGAATATTCTCCAAAAACTTATCCAGACGCAAGATTTTCCCTTGCCCTAATATTTATTCGACAACTTTTATTTAGAAACAACCTCATGCAAATGTGTGTTTATCTATAAGGGAATGATTGAGGAAACTATTTAATTACCATCCTATGCATAGTTGAAGTTTATGTTGGTGGATTCTCTACACCAATCCTTTATTATGCATGGTATCCATTTCTACCTTTATAAGACCAATTATGATGAGATGAGAGTGATTAAGAAGAGATACAAAGAATTAATCTAAATATCTGCATACTCAATTGTGTAAATTAAAATAAACGATGTTTGTATTATATATGTATAATTCATGTATATGATGTATATAATCATATACAACAACAACAACAATAACAATTTATCCAGTTTAATCTCACAAGTAGGGTTTGGGGAGGGTAAAGTATACGCAAATTTTACCCTACCTTGTAAAGATAGAGAGGTTATTTCCGTTATACCCTCGACTCAAGGACAGAGGAAAAAGAAACAGTAACAACAAGTGGTAACAGCCGTAAGATATGACGATAAGGTGAAACGAAAGAAATAACATATAGTAATAGAAATCTAAGAATAGGAAAACAAAAATAACATTAATTCTATTGGTATGGTAAAAAAGAATTACCCTCGGTTACGCACCACCTTTCTACCTTAATTCTTGACTTCCACACTCTCCAATATATATTTTATGTATACTGACTGTGAAAAGTAAACTGTGAATCCAATCAGCGTATTTGTGTAAAGATCCTGATACAAAGAATTGTCATGAGCCTTCGCCTTTGGGCTTTTTAGTTCATGTGCTTCTTTTTTGTGTTGGATCTTCAAATTCCATCCAAACTAGCTTTACTAGGCCCATATACTAGTTAGACCATCCAACTCTCCCAAGTTATTTTCCACTTTTTGAATATAGTAATATTATTGAGAAAAACTTATTATGTAGAGTGTTTCAAAAGTTTGCAATAATTTGAAAATTTTATTACAAAATGTGCCAAGAACATACCTAACTTTAAGTTTCAAATGTTTTTTGATTTGACATATTACTCATCCGAATGCCCCCTCTGTAAATTACAAACGAGAGAAAATCCAAAATAACCAACGAGGAATTGAGGGTAGACTACTGAAACATTAGACCCTCCTCACGTGTGATGGCACAAAGAATGGGACCAATTAAACAAATAATTTTAGCAGAAACATCTTATCATTCCCCTCTGTCATTTTCCCTTTGTTAAATCAATAGAGGCACGTACTCCAACTGACACCTTTCAGATTGTTCAATTCCTCTCCCTTCTTACCCCATATGAAATCCATCGCCTGAGTTTAAAAAAATGGAAAAATCAACCATGTTCTCACTTATTCTTTATGTGAGTTGAACTTTTAATCTATCGGTTAGTAGTAAAAATGGTTAGAATGGTTTCGTTCTAGTGCTTGAAAATAATATTTTAAATCTTTCGTATGTTCTCTATTAGAATCTACAACGCACTAGAACGAATGCCCTTGACGCTCTTTTACTCCGACGATATCTAAGTGTTGGCCCAAGTAAAGGTTAGTTTTGAAGACTGACAAAGGAACTCAGCCATGAACCAGGTCCATCCCGGTGGAGCACAGATATGGATAGACTTGAGCATGTGGGATGCATGTGAAGGAGATAAACCTAACTTGACAGAATTGATATCTCCTGATGCTGATCAAAAAGATTGCATAATTGATAAGGAGAAGGACTCCTTACTCAAAGAGAACACGGTTTAAGAAAGGGAAGGAGTTAGAGGTTGAGATCAACTAGAACTCTTCCACCAAGGAAGAGTAGCATCAGAATTCTAGTCAATCTCTATTTACTAACTCTATAAATATCAGTGTTGTTCTCTTTTACAGGCAACGCACACAAGCACAAGTTAAACGTGAATTGAGAGCAAAATAGCAAGGCAATTTTGCAAGCAGTTCGTGTGTGATTCAAGTGTGCAAACCTGAAGCTACATGAACCAGATAGAAGAACCATTTCCAAGTGTCTGTCTTTTATTCTAGTTCAATTGTAGTAGGTGGTTTCATATTGTACCTTTCAGCTTTATCTAGAGGCAATTGTAATAGGTATTCAGAGTCTTCAAGTTAGAGTTAACTTGAAGTTGTCGCAACAGTTAGAGGTTCTGTGCTACAACAGGATTAGAGTTAGTCCTAGGTTTACAAAAGAGTTTTTGTAAATGCAGTTTTTGGTTCAGTGATTTTAGTGGAGAGCTTAGGAAAATCTTACTGGAAAGTAGGTCGTGGTTTTTTCACCTTTTGAGCCAGGTGTTTTCCACGTAAAATACTTGTGTTCTTTACTTTCCGCATTTACTATTTCTGTAATAGTAGGTTAAGGAACACTTAGAAGAACCAAGTCCTTCCATAATCAGTTTAAGCGAAAAATTGGTCACCATACAAATTACCCCCCCCCCCCTCTTGTGTGGTATTGAAGTATAAAACATCAATTGGTACCAGAGCGGGTTATCCTTGAAGAGGCTAACACCTTAGGAACAGATCAATATGAGAGCACCACCTGGAAACTGGGAAGGGAAATCTTCTAGGCCTCCACTCTTTAATGGCCAGTACTACTCCTGGTGGAAAAACAGGATGAGAGATCACATCATCAGAGAAGACTATGAGCTATGGGACATTGTCACTGATGGTCCCCTGGCTACCATGAAGAAGAATGCTGAAGGAGTAGATGTGCCAAAAACAACAGCTGATTGCAATGTTGAGGACATGAGGAAGTGGGAAAAGAATGCTAAGGCCAAGAAATGGCTTGTGTGTGGACTTGGTCCAGACGAGTATGGTAGAATTTAAATTTGTACCACTGCTAAGGAAATCTGGGACACTCTTCAAGTGGCTCAAGAAGGAACTCCTCAAGTGAAGAGGTCAAGAGGAACACTATTGTATTCTCAATATGAGAACTTCACCATGAAGGAAGGAGAAACCATCCAAGAGATGTATAAAAGGTTCACCATACCAACAAATGAACTTAAGTCTCTTGGAAGGGTTATTCTTGAAGAAGACAAAGTTGAGAGAATTTTGACAAGGGTTTTGCCAGTTACTTAGGAAAGCAAAATTACTGCAATTCAGGAATAAAAGAACATTGCCACTCTTAAGTTGGACGAGCTAATTGGAAATTTCACTGCCTATGAACTTAGAAGGCAAACCATGAAGATGGATGCACCCAAGAAGGAAAGGAGTCTAGCTCTAATAATCACTGAAGGTGCTGATCTAGGAGAGGATGAAATGGCTATGATCACAAAGGACTTCAAGAAGTATCTAATGAGAGGAAAGAGTTCTTCAAGAGGTGCAAGATACAAAAAACCAAGGGTTCCTGAAAAACAGACCAACGAGGGCTGCTACAAGTGTGGTAAGACTGATCACCACATCAAAAATTGTCCTCAGTGGCAAATTGAATGAAAAAAGGCAAGGGTTGAACGAAGAAACAAGAAGAAGGAACAGGCTCATCCCAAGAAGAACAAAGGATCAACAAAGGCTATGGTTGCTACCTCGGGAGAAAGCTCAAATGAGCATTTAGAGGATGAAGATGGAGATGAACAAGCATTTATGGCCATTGGAGAATCTGATGAGGAATCTGAGGTAAGTATGATTCATCTCAAAGATAAGATTAAGTTTTTGTCTAAAGAAAGTCTAGCTGAGTTACTTCTAGATTTCATTGATGAATCTGAGGTCATAAATAATGAAAAAGAACAGTTGTCTAAGGAATGTGTGATTTTGAAAGCTAAGTGTAAGAATCTGGAACTTAGGGCTAGTGAAAGTGATAGTAAAAATGCTGAGTTAAAGAACTAGGTTCTTGAACTTGACACCACTATGCTAGAGCTTAGATCTGAAAATTTAAGACTGATATTAGGAACAGGTAAAAAGAAAGTTGATCACACACATCTCACTTTAGAAGAAAATCTAGGAAAAATGAAAGATGAGTTGTACAAAAGATATGAGCAGATAAGAGTCCTAAAGGAAGATCAAAGCAAGGTTAAGCACGAGCTAGACAGAACTTGTAAATGGAATAGTCCTCTGATGCACTTTCATGGCTACAAGAACACCATAGTAGCAATAAGAGAGGACTTGGCTAAGGGACCCCTGCACCTAATTGGGATCCCAAAAGCAAGTACATTACACTTCCTAAGAACAAAATCTGCACACACTGTGGTAAGACTGGTCACTACAAAAGTGAATGTACTGCAAAAGAAAAGGCTAGTAAAAAGAACAAAACATTTATTCAAGGGAAAAATAGGCTGCCGGGATGGGCTAAAAAGAATTTAATTCACCCATTTTCCTATAGAAAGGTACCCAAACTAGTTTGGATTTCTAAGACTAACCCCTGATTTCCTTTTGCAGGTCCAAGTGAAGAGGAGCAGTCAAATATGGTACATGGATAGTGGCTGCTCAAAGCATATGACTGGAAGCAAGAACCAGTTCCTTTCACTTAAGGACCTCAAGGAGGTAATGTCTCCTTTGGAAATGGTAAGAAAGGTGAGATCATTGGGGTTTGAAAGGTAGGTAAGATAGACTCACACTCCATTGAGAATGTCTACTTGATACATGGCTTGAAATACAGCCTAACCAGTGTATCACAACTATGTGACAGAGGTAACTTGGTAGCATTCACTTCTACCAAATGTTTTGTGATAAATCTTACCACTGACAAGATTGTTTTGTAGGGAAAAAGAGTAAACAATATATACAATGTAGATCTGTCCAATCTTTCAGAAAATGAACTCACTTGCTTAAGTGTGTTGGATAATGATCCCCTCCTTTTGCACAACAGACTCGGACATGCAAGTCTGAGTCAACTCAACAAATTATTCTCCAAGGACCTAGTATAGGGCTCCCTAACATCAAGTTTAAGAAAGACAAAGTTTGTGAGGCTTGTGCAAGGGGGAAGCAGGTAAGATCCTCTTTTAAATGCAAAAAGGTGGTAAGTACAACCAGATCGATGGAACTGGTTCATATGGATCTCTGTGGTCCAATGAGAACTTTAAGCAGAGGTGGAAAAAGATATGTGATGGTGCTTGTTGATAATTACTCTAGGTTCACCTGGACATTATTTTTAACATCTAAAGATGAAGCATTTGACATGTTTACTTCTTTTGTTAGAAAAACTCAAAAACAACTAGGTAATCAACTTGCATCAATTAGGTCTGATCATGGAACTGAATTTGAAAATGCTAAGTTTGCTGAATTTTGTGATGTGCATGGGATAGATCATAATTTTTCTGCTCCGCGGACTCCTCAACAAAATGGAGTAGTTGAAAGAAAATATAGGACACTTGAAGATATGTCTAGGACTATGCTTCTTTCTATTAAACTGCCCCATAGTTTATGGGCAGAAGCTTTAAGCATTGTATGCTACATCATTAATAGGTGCATAACTAGACCTCTTGTAGAGAAGACTCCCTATGAGTTACTTAAAGGGAGAAAATCAAATATATCCCATCTTAGGGCATTTGGATGCAAGTGCTTTATGCACAACAATGGAAAAGACTCCCTAGGTAAGTTTGATCCCAGAAGTGATGAGGGGGTATTCTTGGGATATTTTTCACATAGCAAAGCTTATGAAGTGTACAACAAAAGAACTATGTGTGTAGAAGAAAGTGTACATTTGGTTTTTGATGAAACTAACATTCTTTCTGAGAGACAGGAACATGAAGATGAAGTTATTGGGCTGGTAAAAAGTTTAAATAAAATCACATCCTAGGCTGAAGCTGCACCAGAAGAAGGAACAGGTGATGGAACCGGTTCTTCCATCCAGGGCAACCTGACAGGGGCAACTGAACAAAGAGGAACTGAACCTAATACCTCAATAGAACCTGTCCATGAGCCTGTTCCTCAGCAACAAAACATGGGAGAAACATCAAGCGGAAACCAGTTGGTTGTGAAACCTTACAAGTATCAAAGTTCTCATCCCATTGAGAACATAATTACTGATCTTACCTCTGGAATTAAAACTATATCTTCATTAAAGAATCTTTGTGCTTTTGCTTCTTTCTTATCTCTTATTGAACCTAAAAATGTTGTTGAGGCTTTGCAGGATGCAGACTGGTAAATGCAATGCAAGATGAACTCAACCAGTTTGAAAGGAGTAAAGTTTGGCATCTGGTTCCAAGACCCAAGGACAGATCAGTAATTGGCACAAAATGGGTCTTTAGAAACAAACTTGATGAAGATGGAACTGTTTCAAGTAATAAGGCAAGATTGGTGGTTCAAGGATATAGCCAAGAGGAGGGCATAGACTATGATGAGACCTTTGCTCCAGTTGCAAGGTTGGAAGCAATAAGAATCCTCATAGCCTTTGCTGCTTACATGGAATTTACTCTTCACCAGATGGACGTCAAGAGTGCCTTCCTCAATCGCTATTTAAAGGAAGAAGTGTTCGTCAAGCAACCTCCAGGGTTTGAAAGCAAGGAGTGTCCTAATCATGTATACAAACTTGAAAAGGCACTCTATGGACTCAAGCAGGCTCCTAGAGCATGGTACGAAAGACTATCAAAATTTATGCTTGAACATGGCTACAAGAGAGGTAAAATCGATAACACTCTATTCTTGAGGGAAAAAGGTAAAGATCTTCTAATAGTACAGATATATGTTGATGACATAATTTTTGGAGCAACTACTGAAAAACTATGTAAGGAATTGGCTAAACTAATGGGGAGTGAATTTGAAATGAGTATGATGGGTGAGCTTAATTTCTCTTTAGGCCAATTAAACAAAACTCAAATAGAACTATGATCCATCAGCAAAAATATGTAAAAGAGTTTCTTAAAAAGTTTAAAATGGAAGAATCAAAAGAAATCGATACTCCTATTGCAACAGCCACAAAATTGGACATAGATGAACTCGGTTCATCTATTGATCAGAAGTTGTATAGGGGAATGATTGGTTCACTTTTGTATCTTACTGCTAGCAGACCTGACATTGTTTTCAGCATAGGGCTTTGTGCTCGATTTCAAGCAAATCCAAAAGAATCCCACTTGACCGCTATCAAGAGAATATTGAGATACTTGAAAGGCACCACTGACCTTTTCCTTTGGTATCCAAAAGGCAGTAATTTTAACCTATTGGGATATGCTGACGCTTATTATGCAGGTTTCCTTGTTGACAGGAAGAGCACCTCAGGTATGGCACACTTTTTTGGTTCATGTCTTGTGTCATGGGCTACTAAAAAGCAAAATTCAGTGGCCCTATGTACTGCTGAAGCTGAGTATGTTGCTGCTGCTTCATGTTGTGCTCAATTGCTGTAGATCAAACAGCAATTAATGGATTTTGGAATTGATGTTGGTTGCATCCCTATTTTTTGTGATAACACTAATGCTACTAGTATGACAAAGAACCCGGTTCATCATAAGAGAACTAAGCAGATTGATGTTAGGCACCATTTTTTGAGGGACAACTATGAGAAAGGCTTGATCACTGTAGAGTTTTGTGCTACTGATAAGCAGATCGCTGATATCTTTACAAAAGCACTGAGTAGAGAGAACTTTGAAAGGAACAATTTAGAATTAGTGATGATTAAGATCACTTAATGGAACCAACTCAGAATGCACAATGAAAAAAATGAAAAAAAATTTGAAAAAACAATATTTTTGGTTAGAAAATCTGGAACTTGTAAATAACTAGATTAATCTTTGCTCAGTCTCATACTGTAAATAGTATACTCCTGTGCCATATGTTAATATGACTCACCGATCTCTAACAAAATTTTCTCTATTTTGGCAAATTGAGACATGATCAAGAGGATTCTCAGTGAAGAACCTGGTTCATCAGTACTGGTTCATCTGAATAACGAGGTATGATTTCTACACTCTGCATTATTTGAAATACTAATGTTTAACTCATGAGCAGAGTCCTACCTACATCCTGAATCTTCAAAAGTCTATCCAATTAAGTTTGAACCAGTTCTGTTGTCAACAAGAATCCTCACCATGTTAAAATACCTAGATTCTAGGGAAGCCTAACCAACCATTCAAACTGAAATTTCAGGATGATTAGACTTCTACTTGACTGCTAAAAGCTATCGTTGTGTATTAATTACCCTCCTCCTTTAAAATTCATCATCATCACCACTGCCACTCTCCCATAATTCCAAAATACCATCAAAATTTTTCTCTGTTCTCTTCTATTTTCTTCCAAAATTTCAACCCGCCCATCGTCTTCTTCACAGTATCAAGATAAATGACTAACCCTCAAGATAACCCTGGTACACCTCCTCCACCTACACCCTCCCATTCCTCCACTACTCCTCAACCTAGGAGAAGGCGAGTAAAAATGCTTGCTCGAAAAACTGTGGCTACAGGTGTGCTTTCAAGGAAATTAAACGCACAGTTACAGGCTAGTCAAGCCCAAGACTCCCAAAATTCTGATGAATTTTTCAAGTCTGCGAGTGAGAGGGAAGGAACTGGGTCTTCTGATTCTGAGCAGGTAACATATGTGCAAAATCCTTCTACTGAAGTAACCTCAGATTTGGCCGAAAATTTGGAAAATCGATTTGTATTGGTTGGGTCTATGGTAGATGTGGAAACGATAGATTCAAGAAGGAGAGGAGGTAAAAATAAAAGAGAAAAAGAAAAGGAGAGTGAGGGTGTGCGTAGTGATGAGAGGGGAAAAGGGAAAGAAGTGGTTGATTCTTTACCCACCTCTGAAATTATTAAAATGGCTATCTGTGGAGCTGAGCCAGAAAAGGTGGAAGAAAGTAGCAGGAAAATAGGGGGAAGTGGATTAGGAGAAGCTGCTAAAGGACTAGTAAATCTTGGAAAGCATACAGATAAACCTGGTTCATCTGTTGAAGAAACACTAGCAGATCTTTTAAAAAAGGTAGGTGATAGTTATAACCCCAAGAAAAAGAGAACTCCAAAAACAAAGACCCCTGGAACAGCAAGATCCAACAAGAAAAGCAAGGTTTCTCCTTCTGACACTACTGAAACTCCTCTCCCAAGAGGAAGGGCCACGAGGAGCAAGCTGAAGCAAAGTGAGGAGGAGTTGTAGATAGCTGTAGAAGAAAGTAAGGAGAAAAGGATGGACAAAGGGAATGAAAAGGTGGCAGAGCTTGTTGAGGCTGTTGATGTGGATGAGATGGACCCGGTCCATCAAGGTGAATAGGTAACTGTTGAGGTGGAGGCTCAGACCCCTAAGCCCAAGAAAGCCAAGACTTCCTCAAAGAAGTCTTCATCTGTATCTAAGTCTGTTGAACCCTCTACCTTGGCTAAACGGACAAGGTCTGCAGTGAAAGCCAAGAAAATGAAAATTACTGAAGAAAAAGAATGGAGTGGTGAAGAGGAGGATGAGTCTGATAATGAATAGGACAAGCTGGCTAAGTTTGGCAAACGGACTATCTTAAAGGGCAGACTCTTGAAGGACTTGGAGGAAAAAGGGATGGTTCTACTACTTGAAAGGCTAGAGATACAGGGGTGGAAGGACATGGTCCTTCAGTTAGATGGAAGACTGGCCAGAAATGAGGTTATTGAATTCATGGCAAATGTTGAGGTAAAGGATGGAAGGGTCACCGGCCTTGTGAAAGGGGTTCACATTTCCTTTGATGCAAAAGAGCTGGGTGAAATCCTTGGTATACCCTCTGAAGGGTATGATGATTACACAAGGCAAAAATGGCCAAGTTTGGACTCCCTTCCAACTGCCCTAGCCATTACTAGGAAATTCTGTGATAATAAAGAAGAAAGTGAGCCAAAGGTTGTTTATAAGAGTGAAATGAAGCCACCCCACAAGGTGTTGTTTGAATTTGTCAACAAGTGTGTGCTGCCTAAGCAGGAAAGAAGGCACATTGCCAACTACATGGACTTGGTTTTGATGGAATGTCTGGATAATGGGCGACAGATCAACTGGCCTGGGTTTATAATCAAACTTCTAGATCGGGTTATCAATGGCTCCAAGGCCAATGCCACTCCTTATGGCTTCATTTTCACTACTGTTCTTGCTCATTGTAAGGTGCCACTGAAGAAGTGGGGGATGGCTACAAGCAAAGACCATTTTGGAATCAATACTCTGATTGCTTGTGATTATGAGATCACTGCCATTCCCAATGAACCTGGTTCATCTAAAAAGACACCTGTCAACAACAAGGTCAGAGCCCTATTGCAGGAGAGTGGGGCAAAGGATGCTGAGATAGCAAGGCTGAAGACTCGTTTGGCAGAGGTAGAGTTTGAGAGAGATGCTCTCAGAACTGAGCTTACAAAGGAAAAGGAGAAGAATGATGGAATTCTTCAAGACATGTTGCACCTTCTCCAAGCCAAAACCCAAACCCCCAGTTCTTCCAAGCCTTAATTTCCTAGCCCTGCCTAGACCTTTCAGTGACCCAGATTTGGGATGTTTCTTTTTGTTGCTCAAGTTTTAACTATTTTTGTTTCTTTTTGTGGATTGTGGCAGAATCATATTCTCTATCAATGAAGTTTGCTGCTTTTGCTCTTACTGACTGTTTATATTTCCTTGATAGTTCGAATTTGTAGTTGATTATTGATAATTAATCCATGAATGCACTTGCAGTTGCCCCAGTGGCCATGAGTAATTTTTAAAATCTGGGAATCACACATTTTTATGCAATTTTTCGATGATGCCAAAAGGGAGAAAAATGTTTCTAACATTGCATTGATGTTGAGCTGAGTTCTAACATGCCTAAGTGTATGAAAAGCACAGAGTTTGTCATCATAAAAAATGGTGAATTTGTTGGGCCAAGTAAAGGTTAATTTTGAAGACTAACAAAGGAACTCAGCCATGAACCAGGTCCATCCCAGTGGAGCACAGATACAGATAGACTTGAGCATGTGGGATGCACGTGAAGGAGATAAACCTAACTTGACATAATTGATATCTCCTGATCCTGATCAAAAATATTGCATAATTGATAAGGAGAAGGAGAGAATACGGTTTAAGAAAGGGAAGGAGTTAGAGGTTGAGATCAACTAGAACTCTTCCACCAAGGAAGAGTACCATCAGAATTCTAGTCAATCTCTATTTACTAACTCTATAAATATCAGTGTTGTTCTCTTTTACAGGCAACGCACACAAGCACAAGTTAAACGTGAATTGAGAGCAAAATAGCAAGGCAATTTTGCAAGCAATTTGTGTGTGATTCAAGTGTGCAAACCTGAAGCTACATGAACCAGATAGAAGAACCAGTTCCAAGTGTCTGTCTTTTATTCTAGTTCAATTGTAGTAGGTGGTTTCATATTGTACCTTTCAGCTTTATCTAGAGGCAATTGTAATAGGTACTCAGAGTCTCAAGTTAGAGTTAACTTGAAGTTGTCGCAACAGTTAGAGGCTATGTGCTACAATGGGATTACAGTTAGTCCTAGGTTTACAAAAGAGTTTTTGTAAATGCAGTTTTTGGCTCAGTGATTTTAGTGGAGAGTTTGGGAAAATCTTACTGGAAAGTAGGTCGTGGTTTTTTTACCTTTTGAGCCAGGTGTTTTCCACGTAAAATACTTGTGTTCTTTACTTTCTGCATTTACTATTTCTGCAATAGTAGGTTAAGGAACACTTAGAAGAACCAGGTCCTTCCATAACCAGTTTAAGCGAAATATTAATCACCACACAAATCATCCCCCCCCCCCCCTCTTGTGTGGTATTCAAGTATAAAACATCATTAGGGAATTGGAAATCTATCTCCATGGAAATGATGATTCATTTTGTTCGCTCAAAAATCATCATATAATAATTCAAAAATTACAATAGAAAAAAAATAAAGGAGGTTTGTAATGATTTTTTAATCTTTTCTACTAGATAATCTAGTATTCTTATGCACGAAGATAATCAATTCAATCGTTTCGATTGGGCTCTATTATGAATTTATGATCACATTCTCCGTAGGGCTTTGGTTATGAACGAAGGAACTGAGAAAAAGGTATCACGTCTCGCTCATTTTGTCCAGGTTGAAATTAAAAAATATGAGTTGATGATATTAGTATATTTTCTCACATCAATAGATCAATTAACCAGAATAAGTACAGCATATTTTGTGTAAAAACGGAAATTGGTTTAAAAAAATCATCATATCTCATAAGGACCATGAGTAAAGATTTGCAAAATAATTTAAGAACTTAAAAACAACTTTCCCGAATGAATTATGTACACAATTGATTGACTGACAGCTGAATCAGGTTAATTTTACTGAAGCTCATCCAACTAATATTTAATTTCGCAAAAGTCAATTATCTATTTTTAGTCACGTAAAAGTTACTAAACATTATCACTATTATTGAGGCAGTTGGGAAATGAACACGTGATAGTTGTGTGATAGTTAGTTAGGGAGTTTTAATTATTGTTAAGAAGTTGTTAGATTAGTAATGAGTGTTATTTAGATGATTAGTAGGTGTTTAGCTCAAGTTAAATATTGTATACTGTACAGCATTTTCAGTTAGTGTAATAAGAACAATTGATTCTCTTTCTCTCTCGTCTCTTTTCTTTGTTATCATTCCCCCATAGCTGAAGCTTAAGACTCAGCTTGCATGGCGGTTTAGTACAACTTTCCTCATGGTATCAGAGCAATGAGGCCATTAATATGGACCTAAGCTCATCGATCGTAGCTTCCGCAATTCATTTCTAATTCTGTAGGTTCATCTTCTCTTCTGCGAATCTAGGGCATGAATATTGGAGATCCTAAATGGCAATTGTAGATAATACATTGCCAGAAAATCTAAGCTACAATCATTCTCTATTTCTACACTCGACAGACAATTCAGGAGTTGTTATGATTTCATTGCAGTTCGGGATCGGACAATTACTCTATGTGGAGCAGAGCAATGCGCATTGCGATATTAGGTCACAACAAAATAGGACTCATTGAAGGTACCTGTAAGAAGGAAGATTACGGTACAAATTTGACAGATCTGAGGGAGATATGCAATGCAATTATTCTCTCATGGATAATGAACTGCGTATCGAGTGATTTGCTGAGTGGAATTGTATATTCCTCAAATGCATGTGCTGTTTGGAAGGATTTGAAAGAGAGATTTGATAAGGTCAATGGTTCTAGAATTCTCCAGTTACACAGGGCTACAGATACTGCGAGTCAAGGAACAAGCTTAATTGCAACTTATTTCTCAAAGTTGCGTGAACTTTGGGCTGAGTTTGATTGTTTGGCACCGGCTCCTGGTTGTGATTGCCCAAAGTCAAGTGAATATGAGGTTTTGATGTATAGGCAAAAGCTATTGCAGCTCCTTATGGGGCTCAACGAGACATATGAACAAGCACGTGAGCAGATCATGATGATGGATCCACTTCCAACCGTGAATAAGGACTATTCTATACTGATGGAAAGAGAGAGCCAAAGGAGTATGGCAAATGCAGTAGTTCCTCGTGACAATGCTGAGATGACAGCCCTGTTGACAACAAAAGGATTCAATAATCAGAAGCCTAGGAAGAATTATAATGTGTTTTGTGATTACTGGAAAATGAAAGGGCATATTAGAGAAGGATGCTACAAATTGATTGGGTATCCTGATGATTTCAAGTTCAAAAAGAAGTTTGGGGGTAATACAACTCACAATGCAATGGCAGGGGAACTTAAGCCACAGGCTGCAGTAGGAAGAGGTCAAGATGCTTTCAAAGTTCCTCAAGTTCTACATTTCACATCAAAACAGTAAACCAAATTCTAAGGCTACTCAACAAGGAGAATGTGCCAAAAGCATCAGCTAATATGGCAGGTAGCAATAGTGATTTTTTTGTTGATGGTAATAATCATGAATGGACTGTAGATACTGGGGCTACAAATCACATGACTTCTAATTTGGACATGCTAGAAAACAAATTAGAAGTAGCTGGAATTCATACAAAGAAAGTACATTTGCCTAATGGATAAGCATCAAATGTGACTCATATGGGATCATGTAATATAGCAAATGCGGGGAGAATTGACAATGTGTTATACTTACCTGAATTCAAGTACAATTTGTTGTCAGTGTCTATGATCACAAAGGAGTAAATTATTGTGCAGCATTTTATCCTAATTTCTATCTGCTTCAGGACCTTTGCAGTGGGAAGGTGAATGTGATTGGTAAGAAGAGGAGAGGAATCTACCTATTGCCACAAACTACTACTAGGAATAATAAAGGAATAATTCAAGGTTTGGCTGCAAAGAAGGCAGGCCTGGACATTGGTCTCTGGCATGGAAGGCTTGTACATGCTTCAGCAGGAGTACTGAAGCAACTTTTTCATTAGTCTATGATGAAAGTAAAGGAAATATAGACAATTGTAGTGTGTGTCCTTTAGCTAAACATTGTAGGCTGCATTTAGCATAAGTAGTAGTAGAGTTGAAGATATGTTTCACTTGTTACATGTTGATGGGGGACCATATGCTGTGCAGACTTTTGATGGTAATAAATTATTTGTGACAATTATTGATGATCATTCAAGAATGACTTGGGTTTACTTGTTGAAATTGAAAAGTGCTGTGTTGATTTTACTGAAAAGTTTCTTAAATCTAGTTCAGACTCAGTTCAGTAGACAAGTCAAAGTGATCAGGACTGATAATGGGACAGAATTTTTGAATGAGGCATGTGGCAAGTTTTTCCAATTGAACGAAATCATTCACCTGAGGACATGTGTTTATACACCTCCACAGAATGGAATTGCTGAAAGAAAGTACAGACATGTACTTGAGATAGCAAGAGCCATGAGGTTTTAAGGACACATACCCTTGAGATTTTGGGGACACTATGTGCTAGCAGCACTATATGTCATTAATAGATTACCATCAAGTGTATTAGCAGGGAAAAGTCCTTTTGAAGTGTTTCACAAGAGGAAGCCAAACATTGAACATGGTTGTTTGTGTTTTGCAAAGAGAATAAATGTGCATGACAAGTTTGAAGCTAGAGCAACAACAACAGTTTTAATGGGGTATTCAGAAGTCACAAAAGGTTATATCATTTATGATTTATCTAAGCAATGTTTCTTTGTAAATAGAGATGTTGTTTTTAAGGAGTCCTTATTTCCCTTCAAGTATAAGAGGCAAGAGAAACAACATCTGTTTGTAGACATGGAATTTGCAGCACATGATGCAGTAACCACCCCACCACTTGACACAACAGTCCATTCACCAGCTCTCAATATTGAGGAGCAGGCTGTCCTTGATGATATTCCAGGAGTAACTGATGAGGAAGAAAGCATGACCCTGGAAGATCATGTACATCACCAACATTTCATTGATGAGGAGACAGAACAAATGGGTAATGAAGTACCAGGAAATAATATAGAGGGCACTAGGAAGTCCACCAGAGACAAACGAGTACCAGTTTGGATGACTAACTATGTGACTGCAGCTGCACTAGATCAGTCACCTAAACCTTATTCTATTTGCAACCATGTTTGGTATGATGGATTAAAACCAGCTTATCAAGACTACTTGAGAGCTTTCTCAGCTGTTATTGAACCTCAGACATTCCATGAAGCATCCAAAGACAAGAGGTGGATTGAAGCCATGAAGGAAGAAATTCAAGCATTAGAAGATAACAAGACATGGGAATTGGTGACATTACCAGCAGGGAAAACTCCTATAAGTTGCAGATGGGTTTACAAAATAAAGTATAAAGCCAATGGGAATATTGAGAGTTTCAAAGCACGCTTGCTGGCTAAGGGATATAGCCATAAAGAAGGCTTAGACTACCATGAAATATTTTCCCCAGTTGTAAAAATAGTTACAGTCCGAGTAGTGATTTCTGTTGCAGCTACTGAAGGGTGACATATACATCAAATAGATGTATATAATGCCTTTCTTCAAGGGGACCTTTATGATGAAGTATACATGAAGATACCTAAGGGATTTG
Source organism: Nicotiana attenuata (assembly GCF_001879085.1). Classification (NCBI taxonomy): domain Eukaryota; kingdom Viridiplantae; phylum Streptophyta; class Magnoliopsida; order Solanales; family Solanaceae; genus Nicotiana; species Nicotiana attenuata. Next base: position 78,257 of record NW_017671254.1, on the reverse strand, counting down.
TCAACCAGAGGGAGAATGAAGGCAAGGTGTGTAGGCTTGTCAAATTCCTATATGGGCTGAAATAAGCAAGCAGGCAGTGGAATGTCAAATTAACTGAGGCACTGATTCATCAAGGATTTGTGCAGAGTTCCTTAGACTATTCCTTATTTACAAAGAAGCAAGACAAAAAAATAGTGGTCATTCTTGTATATGTGGATGACATGCTAATTACTGGTAATGATCTGACACTCATGGAAGAAATCAAGAAGCAATCATATCAGCCCTTCATGCTTAAGGATTTGGGTGAGTTGATGTATTTCTTGGGCATTGAGTTTTGTAGATCTCACAGAGGAATCATGATGAACCAGAGAAAGTATAGCGTGGAGCTCATATCAAAAATGGGGTTGAGTGCAGCTAAGCCAAGCTGGACACCTTTAGATTGCAATCAAAAACTCACAACTACTGAGTTGGATGAAGTTGCAGGATCAAGTAGTGATGAACCACTGGAAGAAAAAGGACAGTATCAAAGGTTGATTGGCAAGTTGTTGTATCTAACCTTGACCAGGCTAGACATTGCCTTTGCTGTTCAGACGTCAGTTTATGCAAAATACAAAAAGGTCACACTGGGAAGCAGCCATAAGGGTATTTAAATATGTGGAGAGGGAACCAAGTTAGGCATCATGATGAGCATCAATAAGAAGAACACCTTGACTGCATTTTGTGATGCTGATTGGACATCTTGTCCAAATACAAGAAAGTCTGTAACAGGCTTTGTCGTGAAACATGGAGATTCATTAGTTGCATGGAAGTCAAAGAAGCATAATACAGTGTCCAAGAGCTCAGCAGAAGCAGAGTACAGAAGCATGGCTTCAGTGGTTTCAGAGTTGGTATGGTTAATAGGGGTGTTCAAGGAGCTGGGAGCAGAAGTAGAATTGCCAGTTTTGTTGCACTGTGATAGTAAAGTTGTATTGCAGATAGCAGCAAATCCAGTGTATCATGAGAGAACAAAACATGTTGAGATAGATTGTCATTTCATTAGAGAAAAGATTCAAAAAGGGCTGATTAGAACAGTACATGTAGGGTCGAAAGAGCAAGTGGCAGACATACTCACTAAAGGGCTTGCAAGACAACAACATGAATTTTTGATGTCCAAGCTGGGAGTGCTCAACATCTTCGCACCTACCAGCTTGTGGGGGAGTATTGAGGCAGTTGGGAAATGAACATGTGATAGTTGTGTGATAGTTAGTTAGGGAGTTATAATTATTGTTAGGAAGTTGTTAGATTAGTAATGAGTGTTAGTTAGATGGTTAGTAGGTGTTTAACTCTAATATAAATATTATATATTGTACAACATTTTCAGTCAGTGTAATGAGAACAATTGATTCTCTTTCTCTCTCGTCTCTTTCCTCTGTTATCATTCCCACATAGCTGAAGCTTAAGACTCAGCTTGCATGGCGGTTTAACACAGACTTCCTCAATTATCATTTAAAAATTATTATGGCTCAAATCCTACAAAATTCTTTTAAAAATCTGACATGTCATAAAATTTAATCCAAAAAATCTTAAAATGTGATTTATTCATGCTTGAAATTAATATAACTTTATCAATATATCTCTTCATAGCATCATCAAATCATTATATGGAGAAACTTTTTAAAAGAATGGAGGAGGAAAAAATGGTTGAATTCGGAAACTGCTTTTGTCTTTTCTTTTTTCTTTTTAAGTAGAAACTGCTTTTGTCATAGGGTACAACTTTTAATTGTTTTTGCCAGCAAATAATTCGAAAAAATAGTAAAAATTGTGGTCCTTTTGAGTACTCAGAATAGCCCTAAAAATGGTAGAAATGTATTCTTTTTTATGGATATCTGTTTGGCATAATAGGGTAAGTGGTGTTACCAATCAACTGAAGAAACTGATTGATGTGGTAATCGATCTGTCGCCTGACTCTTTCAATTCTAAAAGGCCACAAATCTTTCTTCTTCTCTTTCATTGTTTGTGATTTTAATTTAGCTTTTACTTAATATATTTTATTATGCCATATTTATGGATATCCCTCATAGGTTTTAATGGAGTCCGGAACCTAAATATTATTTTTTTGGACTCAAAGTACATTAATAAGTGTAAAAAAGAAAAAGTTACCTTTCTATATATAACGTCCAAGTACAAGACGTTATACCTTAACGGTAACTTTTGCCGTTAAGGTATAGCGTCTTGTATTTGGACGCTATATAGCCTGACGATTTGACTGACATATATAGCGTCCTTAATTTATACGCTATTCATATAGCGTACAAAAATAACACACTATACCTATTTTGATAATTTTGTGTGTGTTTGTTTTAGATTATTTACTTTTGTGCTACTGGACGCTATATCTATTTTGATATTTAGTTTATTTATTAGCGTAGTAAACTGTATAGTATTTTAGCGTAGGATCCCTGTAGTTTAAGTATTTCTTATACTGGTAGATGAAAATATGTACTTTGTACAATTAAATAATAAAAAAATTGAATTTGACATACATAAATATTCATGATAATTTTTGTGCTACTAGGTCTCAAATATCGAGCCTGGAACCCAATAGGTATATATACTTTGTACAATTAAATAATAATAAATTAAGAATTTAAATTATAAAACAAACACACANTTAGTGTTCTAAAAAAAATATAAAATTGAGATTTAATTTTTTATGTTAATATCTGAATTTAGATATTAGTGTTTCCATATCGTTTTGTGTTTTATTTGCGAAACTAGTATGTTATATGTATTTTTGTGAATGTTATGTGATTAAAATGTATTTGTTGTTTATATTTAGTTTATTTATTAGCGTAGTAAAATGTAGAACTTTTTAGCGTAGTAAACTGTATAGTATTTTAGCGTAGAATCCCTGTAGTTTAAGTATTTCTTATACTGGTAAATGAAAATATATACTTTGTACAATTAGATAATCAAAAAATTAAATTTGACACATATAAATATTCATGATAGTTTGGTGCTACTAGGTCTCAAATATCGAGCCTGGAACCCAATAGGTATATATTCTTTGTACAATTAAATAATTATAAATTAAGAATTTAAATTATAAAACAAACACACACAAAATTATCAAAATATTGAATTTGACACACATAAATATTCATGATAGTTTGGTGCTACTGGGCCTCAAATATCGAGCCTGAAACCCAATAGCTATATATATTTTGTAAAATTAAATAATTAAAAATTAAGAATTTAAATAATAAAACAAACACACACAAAATTATCAAAATATTGAATTGGATACACATAAATATTCATGATAGTTTGGTGCTATTGGGTCTCAAATATCAAGCCTGGAACCCAATAGGTATATATACTTTGTAAAATTAAATAATTATAAATTAAGAATTTTATTATAAAACAAACACACACAAAATTATCAAAATATTGAATTTGACACACATAAACATTCATGATAGTTTGGTGCTACTGGGTCTCAAATATCGAGCTGGGAACCCAATAGGTATATATACTTTGAACAATTAAAATAATTATAAATTAAGAATTTAAATTATAAAACAAACTCACACAACATTATCAAAATATTAAATTTGACACACATAAATATTCATGATAGTTTGGTGGTACTGGGCTTCAAATATCGAGCCTGGAACCCAATAGCTATATATATTTTGTATAATTAAATAATTAAAAAGTAAGAATTTAAATTATAAAACAAACACACACAAAATTATCAAAATATTGAATTTGACACACATAAATATTCATGATAGTTTGGTGCTACTAGGTTTCAAATATCGAGCCTGAAACCCAATAGGTATATATACTTTGTACAATTAAATAATTATAAATTAAGAATTTAAATTATAAAACAAACACACACAAAATTATCAAAATATTAAATTTGACACACATAAATATTCATGATAGTTTGGTGCTACTGGGCCTCAAATATCGAGCCTGGAACCCAATAGGTATATATACTTTGTACAATTAAATAATTAAAAATTAAGAATTTAAATTATAAAACAAACACACACAAAATTATCAAAATATTGAATTTGACACACATAAATATTCACGATAGTTTGGTGCTACTGGGCCTCATATATCGAGCCTGGAACCCAATAGGTATATATATTTTGTACAATTAAATAATAAACATACAATTAATGTTGCTTAATTTACAGTAGACGACATGGACACGCCGCCTATACATCCCGGCCCTTACTCTCGTGAGCTATTAGTGCTTCAGGGCGATCATAGGTCCGCCCATATATGGGAGGGAGAGTTACTGTCCCAGACTCTCCGCGCTAGGAGAGTGGACGACCTGTGGGATTTTCTNGAGGCCAGAGATCTCCACGAGCGTGAGTCCATCGCCTCAGGCTACGGGATTCTATAGGA
>NW_017671254.1:35901-73854 GCF_001879085.1 Nicotiana attenuata | reverse complement strand
TTATAAATTAAGAATTTAAATTATAAAATAAACACACACAAAATTATTAAAATATTGAATTTGACACACATAAATATTCATGATAGTTTGGTCCTACTGGGCCTCAAATATGGAGCCTGGAACCCAATAGCTATATATATTTTGTACAATGAAATAGTTAAAAATTAAGAATTTAAATTATAAAACAAACACACACAAAATTATTAAAATATTGAATTTGACACACATAAATATTCATGATAGTTTGGTGCTACTGGGTCTCAAATATCGAGCCTGGAACCCAATAGGTATATATACTTTGTACAATTAAATAATTATAAATTAAGAATTTAAATTATAAACGGACACACACAAAATTATCAAAATATTGAATTTGACACACATAACTATTCATGATAGTTTGGTGCTACTGGGTCTCATGATAGTTATAGGTATAGCGTTGCTTTTTTATACGCTATATGTATAGCGTATAAATTAAGGACGCTATATATGTCAGTCAAATCGTCAGGCTATATAGCGTCCAAATATAAGACGCTATACCTTAACGGCAAAAGTTACCATTAAGGTACAGCGTTTTGTATTTGCACGCTATATATAGAAAGGTTTTTTTTTTTTTACACTTATTAAGGTAATTTGAGTCCAAAAAGATAATATTTAGGTTCCGGTCGGTGTTAATGTAGGATTATATTGTTGTTGAGGAAAAGGATTGAAGTTAACCGTATATGTTGATTGATATTTGGCTTAAAGTATGTGTATTTATATGCATATCACATCGCATTTTATTCATATTTAGTGAATATTATATGTGTCATGTAATGATTTTATGCTAATTCGTGGTATTTTTTATGTGTAGGAATCACCCGAAAGTAATGTGGGAGGAAAGTGCACGATTTGATGCAAAAAGAGAGAGAGAGAGAGAGAGAGAGAGAGAGAGAGAGAGAGAGAGAGAGAGAGAGAGAGAGAGAGAGAGAGACGAGACGACGACGTCGACGACGACGACGTACGACGCGACGACGTACGTACGTACGTACGTACGTACGTAACGTACGTACGTACGTACGTACGTACGACGTACGTACGTACGTANTATTTGGTTGGTTCCCACATAGAGAGAGAGAGAGAGAGAGAGAGAGAGAGAGAGAGAGCGGAAAAAGTGCCCAGGCCAACGCATCGCGCTGCCTGGGGTGCAGAAAACAGATACAAAACTTTTTTTGGCACAACCCAGTGCGACGCACTGCCCTGGACGCTAGGTGGCGGGGACTTTTCTCACTTCGCTCGGGACAAGGTTTTTCGATCCTACATACCCCCTACTCGTATAAAAAGAAGCCTAAACTTATTTTGGAGGTAAAGACGCTACTTTGAGAGGAAAACACAAGAACGAAACACTCGGGAGCAAGGATTCTCTCATATACGTAAATCTACTACTAAGAGAAAGGGTTGAAGTTACATTAACTGACAGTGAATTTTTTTTAATAGAACTCGTGCAATTTAACTAGTTATAGTAGAGTATTACTCTACTTTTCAAGTTAGCATATTCACTAATGGAGCTATTAGGATCGAAAAAATCATGTATTATCATGCGAAAGTTAGTAAAGTAAATTTTGAACAACGATAAATGAGACAACAAAAAGAATTATAACAATTGAGATACAAATATTTAATGTGGTTTGGTCAATTGACCTACATCCACATGCGGAAATGAGCTATCCACTATATAAAAAAGAAATACAAAATATCCAGAGAACAATCTCACAAAAAGGCGCACACAGGTGGCAGGCTAACAGTTATTCCAAAAATTCTCCCCCTAAATAAGACTCTCAACCACCTTATTGCTACATTATGGATGATACTAAATGAGAAGGAAGAATCATCAATTTATAGAAGTCCAAAATCATTTCCTCCAAGAAAAAGGACTAGCCAAATATGAAAGAATTATATTTTCCTTCTTAAAAGGTAAAATCAATTATTGTAAATATGTTATGCTTCCTTCAAGAGATAGGAAAATCAAATATGGTAAGAAAATCAGGAAAAACATCTAACATGAGCCACCTTAGTCTAACAGGTGTCAATTGACACCCTTTTGCTGGAAATTTTCATTGTGTGTGTGCGCGCGCGCGTTGAATCCTCTTTAACTTTTTTGTGTAGTTAGTTCTTATAAATTGACACTTTTAGTATATATTGTGACTCCGCCACCGAACATATCGAGTTTACTATGATGAGTTAGTACACATCATAATGCTTTTTTTTCTTCAAATGTGAGCTAGTAATCCGTTAATGTGAGCATAGAAGAAAAGTTTCAAAAGCTAGTACCACACTGGAAAAAGAGGTACAAATTGACAAATAACCACTCTTCAGACCGTTGATCAAGTTTAGACATCGCTTAAAAGTAATTAAATTTAATCATTTCGTAATAAATTGGACAAAAATAACCCTAAACTAAACACGAAAAACCTAATTTCTTCTTTTCCGCAACTTCCATAACTCTAACACCAAACAACACGAACCCTTTGCTTCCACCGGTGGCAACAATGACCCCCGGAGACATTCTTGAATCATGCTCGACGTTTTCTTTCTGAGAGCAACTGCTAAAGTGGCCATCCCAGCTAATTTTTTCGGAAAAAGATGGCACGTACGCGATCGTTTGCGTATGAGCTAGGGTCCATAAAAAGAAGTAGAAATCAAGTGGTACATGTCGCTGAAATTAGGGCAGTTGTTATCAGATGGGCCAAATATGAACTGTATTCTATAGTACATATTAAGCCTTTTTGGCTTCTAACATAAGGAACTTAATGCTTCTCTATATTCTTGCTGAATCATATTATTGTACTTTCTACTTAGTAACCAATCTTTTGAGTTGCCTAAAGGGATAAGCCTGTTACAACCAAGTGTAATGATATCTACATTGTTTTCATTTTATTAGATTTGCATGATTTCTAAAGGTTTGTGTGGACTAAGGTGGCCCTAATCTAGGGCCATGGACCTCATAGCATGTCGCGCGTCCATTATTGATATTTGGAAAAATTACATATATGGGCACTCATTTTAATATATTTACAATTACTATCCAATACACAAAAATTATACATTAATTATGCATAGGATACACAAATATTATATATTTGCAACTTATTTTTATTGTCGGGCGACTATACAATGTTAAAATTCCTTAATATACAATACATATAACTCAAGTCAGGAATAGATGGATCGATGCATTTATACTGACGATATATCATTGGAAGCGGCAAGATCAGAAATTTTGCTAAGGGCTCAAAATTTTGTATGTATAAAAGTAATACTTAACTTATATACTCAATACAATTTTCCAACAAATTATGGCCCCCAGGGGCGTAGGCAGGATTATTCTTAAGCGGTGTCGATATTTAAGAAAATGAATAAATTAAAAAATACAGTTCGAATCATATTAAAAAAAAACTATTAATACAACTCTCCTCGATGAGTAGTTATTTTTTTAAGTTGAATTCGTCACTTTTTAGTTCTATTTGGTATCCTCATTAAAAATTATTTCCAAATACCTCTTTTTTTTTTCTATTAAAAGCATCAAATAATTACTCAAAACCTTATCATTCACATGATTTTGCAAATTGTTCTTAAACAACACACAAAAAAAACATGACAACTAACAATGGACTAGCATCCTAGAAGTTAATATAAGAGTAATCTTTTAATAGATAGGGCACAAAATTCTTAAAATAAAAAACGTATGCTGCTGGTGGGGTTTGTACTCACGACCTAAGAGAAGCAAACGATGCGCTTAACCACGCGAGCTGACGCAATATTCAGTTCAAGTAGTATCATTTTTTTATTTATTATCTACATTTATTATTTTTGCATGTTACTAACATATTTAGTAAACTTTTCCGATGAAGCGGTGTCGGATGACACCTCTTAAGCCAAGGTGCATCCGCCCCTGATGGCCCCTATCCCTAGCAAGTAGAGGCGGTGCTAGATTTTGAAGCTCATGAGCTTGATATTCTAATCTTTTTAATATTGAGTTCTAAATTAATATTTTCTTTGCTTCAGTTTATGTGAACTTATTTCCTTTTTGGTTCGTTCCAAAAAGAATGACCCCTTTCTAAATTTAGTAACAATTTAGCTTAAATTTATAATTCTACCCTTGATGAGAAGCTTTTATAACCACACAAATACTGTGAGCCCCTTTTTGGCTTGTTTGGGACCACAAATTCTAAAGTCTTCATTTTTTTTAAACTCTATGCCCGGTCAAACAGGTTCATATAAATTGGAACCGAAGGAGTAATTGATAAATATTTAGTGAATTTTTAGGATAAATACAAAATTTGAACTAAAACTACTGAGTTCAGCTGAACGCGTATACGGTATATGATATGCTGGCTCTATCGCTACTAGCAGTGGCGAAGCCACATGGTCACAAGGGTGGTCAACTGACCACCCTTCACTGTATATAGGTATAATATTACGTTTTGGAGATATATGACACATATTGAACACCCTATGTCGGGAATTGTTTTGCACTTATTTGAATACCCTTGAAAAAATTTCTAGTTTTGCCACTGTCTACGACAGAGAGTAGGTAGGTGGGGTAGTGAGGACAATAAGGAAAAGAAAAGAACAGTCATAAGTCATACTTCAAGAGATGTTTCATGAACATACAGCATTGCATTGCATTTATCTTGTGAATGTGGGCTAAAGAAACAGTTGCCAAACAGAAGAAGTTGGCAGTGGTTAAGTAATACTGTAGTACTTACTTAAAAAGAAGAAGAAGAAACAAGCGCTAAAGATGCGCCGGCAAGGCTACGGAGCCACACGTGATATCATACGAATGCCGTGTCAGACGGAGAAAAAGTTAAAATAGCACGGGCTAGCCAGTTTTCGGATTCATCATTTAAAAGTAGCTAGCGTTTGCCAAGTCATTGAAAAATAGCCACTATTTTGCTGCAATAGAGACCGGTCCAGCATAATATACTGGAGTTCGGTGCACATATGTATGAACTTCCAGCATATTATGTTGGACCGGTATACTTTGCTGGCTCCAGTATAATATACTGGAACTCTAGTATATTATACTGGAGTTCCAGTATATTATGCTGGAGTATTTTCCGAATTTTGAACAGTGTTTTCGTTTAGATTTATCTTTACATGAAAAGTGGCTAAATTTCGATGACTTTTGAAACAATGGTTATTTTTGAATGACCACTTGTAAATCTGATTATTTTTTAGGAATTTTTACCTCCTATAGCAAAGGTTAACACCTTATTTATTTTAAATAAAAACCATTTAAAAAAATTATATTCTATAGATACCTTTTAAGGTTTATAGCAAAATATTTAATTTTGGTTACCTCCTAACTCTAAGCCACTAAATACGCTAATCAGTTACACTATTTTCTTTCTCTCTCTACTTTGATACATCTCATTCTCTTCCCCCATCCTATTAAAATTTCCGATCTCCTCCTCCTTCCACCAGATTTCTGCAAAGCCAACTTCAGAGATGCTGATTTCGACCATGGAATTTCAGGGGATCTCAGGCTTCCCTTGAGTTTTTATATATAAAGAATTGCCCTCTGCTCGATTTGTCGAACGAAGACGATCTTCTCCGTATAGTAGAATGTGAATCCAAATTGTTCTTCATCCAAATCTGCGATCCAAGATTGCTATGCTAAATTTACACGACAAAATGAATATTGAAGCTTAATTTCCTTGTCATTAACATTTGATTACTGGAGCATTGATGCCGCAATTTGTTCTTAGGCCCAGACAAGAGCAACTTGGGCTTTTCCTTGGCCACCATTGCTCAACAGCGGATTCGCCGGAAATTAGGATTTGTTCTTGAACAAATACGACGGAGTTTGGGGCTGAACAACTTGATATATTTCAATGTGTTTTCATGTATCTTATTGTATTCATTGTCTTTTTTTCATTGTAATCCAATGTATCTCGTTGTATTCCATGTATTTCATTGTATTCACTGTCTTTTTTTTCATTGTATTTCAATGTATCCTGCTGTATTCTATGTATTTTGTTGTATTCACTGTCTCGCTATATGTCATGAATGTATTCATATATTTTTTTTAATTAATATAATTTATGTATTCAGATGTATTATATAATTTCTCTGAAGATTGCTATATTTTTGGGGTATTTTTCAGTTGAGAATCTTTTTTATAACTGAAAATATAATTTTTGTGTGTTATAATTGAGTTTGTTGAGTTATATTAGGAGTCTATTATGTTAATTGATTCACTTTTCGTTTTAAAAACAGTGTAATCCCCTATTTCACGCCGTGAATACAGTCGAATACAGTGAATACAATAATTTGTGCAGCTGTAATCCCATGTTTCACTCCATGAATACAGTCGAATACACTCGAATACAACAACTGATTAGCTGGACTTCCCTGATTCACGCCTATTTTTGCTACTGTATTCATGAATACAATAGCTTAAATACATCAAATACATCTTATAACCACAGAAAAGGTATCTATAATCCGTAATATAGCAAATGGTATCTATAGATGACTAATTACTACTAAAAGATAGTGCTTTATGAAAATTTCCCTATTTTTTAATTTCTCCAGGCTCATGAGCCCAATTGTGGCCCAGCCCAATACCGAAAGTGCAGTTTTGCATATGATAATTAAAGCGACTCTTCATAAAACACATACGTCACGTGAATTTCTACTCCCTACACTAAGCTCTAGCTGTTTTTGCAAGTTGTTGCAGTAGCATTGCAGCAGTTAAAATTGTGAAGGGTACATGCGGAGCCAGAATTTTAATTTTATGTATTTTGAATTTTAGAACGATGACTTCAAATATTAATAATTATATTTAATATTTAATATTTGTACGCATTTAATAAAATTCGTAACGAATATACTATTTGAGCAAAGGTTATTGGATTCGACCGAATTCATAGCTCGACTTCTGCCTCCGTCCGTGGTGAAGGGGCACACGAGAAAAAGAAACTACCCTGTCCATATATAACTAGCTAAATTAACTAACATAACATCCCACCTCTTGTAATAAATAAAATGCCCACAGAATTAGGTAAACAAGAGCCACACTTTTCAAATATTACCAACTGGCAACTAGTATGGAGTTGTTGGTCACAAGAAAGCAAACTGTCATTATTTATCAATCTTTTGTTATGGTTGTAGGAAATATGCCTAAGTATTCACCTTCAAGGTGAATTTAGAATATAAATTCGATCAATTCAATTTTTAAGTTTTTTTGCACCAAACTCTTTATCTTTTAAATTTTGAATTCAAAATTTAATACATATGTTAAAATTTAATTGGTTAATTTTTTCTTACTATTTGTTGTTATGCATTGAAATATTGGGTTAATTAGTTGAACCGATGGACTTGTATAGGTCAAAATCCGGCTTAGGAAATTAGGCGTGGGAAGGTTGTTAAATGAGAAGACTGTATTTTGATTTGGGCGGCCAAGCCGAGGTCGACTGAAGCCCAATAACGAGCAGTCGCTGAGCAAGCCGTTGTTGCCGAGGTCGAGCAACGAAGAGTAGGAATAACAGCTAATGTAGTCTTGGGACCAGCAATAGGAGTATTCTCTTGAATATTCCCTTTGTTGTACTTTTTTTAGGGGTTTTAGAGAACATCCCATATAAATAGAAAAGGAGGGAGAGGAAAAGAGGCACGTGAGATTCATTCCGAGAAAAACTATTGTAAGAAGTTGACTCTTGAGAGAAAAAAATACAAAGTTCACCTTTCCACAGTGATTGATTTTATCGATTATTCTTCATTTCCAATCACACGATCCAAGAAAGCATTGTTTATATTCTTACTTACTGCCATATTTCGTTGTCAGAAGGAAGAAACTTCCACATCATACAATATTTGGGTGAATTGTTCTTTCTATTTACATTTACCGTCACTTTCCATATTTTATTGCTATCATTCATTCTTCTTTTATCCTCCCAAGCGTGCATCTAATGATTTGATAACCAATTCCGGGCATTAAAATAGACGGTATCATTTAAACACTTAGCTAGATCTAGGACTTATTATGCTTGATTATGATTCACTTTCACCTTAGTTATTTTTTAATTAGTTTAACAAAGAGTGCTATACTTTTTGGTCAAATAAGACTATATATAAAACCTCCAGCTGCCATATTCCACCCTGCATTCAATCTTGAGAAATATAATCAAATTTGCTCCTGAATTATGCAAAAAGTTTAGATATACCAGTCATTAATAGCTTCGGCAATTATGCCCTTGTTGTCACAAAAGTGAGGCGATATTGCCTTTATTTGCTAACGGAACTGATTAGTTAACTATTCTTCACGTACCATACTGATCTGAACCCCTCTTTGTACATTGTATATATCATATTAATTTGAATTTTCATAGTAGTATTTTTGCATTTTTATTTTTTGAATTTCTTTAATAAAAGTTCTATCTTTGCAGTGTTGTTTATACGGTAGACATGTCAACTTGTAACGTGAATCGTTCTTTTGTTTTCTATTTGTCTTCCAACAATATCCTGGCTAGATGCTGCAGTAATTTCTTTGTCAGAGACCATCTAATCTTTATAGGAAAAAGTGGAATGACCATCTCTAACGTTGCGTAAGTAAAAGTGTAAATGGTATCCTACGGAAAACAATTCAAACTTTAGTTTTACCTCAGTAACACATAAAGTTAAAAAAGTTGCACTTTTTTCCGTGTGTGAAGTAAAATGAGACAACACTAATGGTAGTACATTACAATTCACCTTAAAAAATTTACCCCGGCAAAATAAATACTAGTAATGTTTTCTTTATCCTAAAAGGATATTACTTTTCTATATTTAGAACAACAACAACAAATTTAATTAAATCTAAAAGAGAGATTTAAAAAGGGTAATGTGCACACAAATTTTACCTTATCTTGTGAAGATAGAGATGTTGTTTCCGATATATTTGCGGTTCAGAACTTTTTTATTTTTAAGAATAACTAGTATTAGTACCCGCTCGATGCGCGGACATAAACCATGTCAAATTAAGATGTAGGTTGTCTGAATCATGTGCAAATAACCTTAAAACCTCTCATATAAAAATTATATAATCATTAGATATTAATTAAAAAGCAAGTTATGAAACTATTGTTCAGATCTCGTAGTGGAAAACCGATTTTTTATTGCATTTGTGGCAACCTAACCTCTTGACTTTAGTACTTGCATTTCGTTTCACTAAATATAATACTAAACATGTCATGTTGTGATCTGTCTTGTTTGAGCATATTAGATCATATTATTTTAACAAAATTCTTACTATCACTCTCTTTTTATCTCAAAGTCAAATATGTCTTATTCATCACATCATTTTTACGCAAATTCTTTTTCCTTTTTGTTCTTTACTAACAGTTATTGTATTATTTATTATTTAACATTATTATACTATCATATAATCTTTTATTAGCTTAGTAATTAACTTAATGTCTTGCTTATTATCCTTTTAATAGTCTTTAATAAATACAATTTTTTTATTCTTAAAATTTAGTATATTTTTATGTTTGTATCATCTTATTCATAATTTGTAATCATTTAAATCTATTAGTAATATTTTTAAATATAATTTAACTATTTAATTTATTTATTTTAAGTCAACTTAAACTATAAGTATCCCCGCACTACTTTTATTTTTTATACATTCTCTTCCCTACTATAAATTCAACCACATCCCGAAGCTATCTTCTTCTAGTTGCGTGACGAAATCCGACAGCCAATTGCTGGCTTTAAATCACCAGCCCGCAATAAGCTCAACTCTTCCATAACATAAGGGGGCGAGCTTGCGCGCGATTTTGATTAGCTTTTATATTATTATTTTTACCTACAACCAAAAGAATATCACATTTTATTTTAAATTGTCTAAAATATTAATATAAGTTCTTTGATTATTATGCTCCAAATGTATTGAGTTTTTTTATAATTATTTTTGTATTAGATGCAATTAAATTTTCTTTATTTTTAGTTTTAAGATACAAATTTAATTTTTAATTTTTATTAGCAAAATTACCTACATTAAAAAGTTTATTTAGCTTTTTTATTTTTATTTTAATCATAGAAAATATTTTATTAATTGTTTGAACACATTATACCTAAATAAAGTATTAATATTCATTTTAATTTTATTTATTTACGTAATATTTTCAAAAATAATGAAAAAAATAATGAAATAAAAAATCTCATCTCAAATTCAAATTACTATTATCATTCTATTTTCTAAAGTGGACCGTAGTTTCAACAAATTATGTTATGCTTTCAAACTTAAACTAACTGCACTAAATTCAGATATTAGTCATAAAAATTTTTTTTTTTAATTGTTTGAACATACTATATTTAAATGTTGTAGTAGTATTTTCATTGTCATTTTATTTCTTTACGTAAAATTTATTTCGTTTTTAGTTTTAAGATAAAAATTTAATTTTTAATTTTCATTAACAAAATTACCAATATTAGAAATTTATTTTGTATTTTTGAAATTTATTTTTTATTAATTTTTTATTTGTTATAAATAAGCCTTCAATTTCATGGTATTATCCATAGTTTGAGTATTCTCATCATAACTTTAATAAATTTCTAATCTCAAATTAAAATAGTCTTTCCCTTTCATTTTTAATAGTAAATTATTAATAATTTTCTTTAATTTTGCTATTTTTTAAAATCTAATATGTAGTTTTATTATATTTTATGTGCCTTTTCATTAACTTGTAACTTTATTTTATATCATTATTAACTACTATTCTCTAGTATAATATAGATAAATATATAATTTTTAATCATAAATAAATATTTGTTTTGTTTTAAAATATTGCTTGAAAATATTAAATTATTTAAATTTGTTAATAATATTTTTAATTGTTGTATATTTTCTAAACTTACGATTTATAAGAATCCTCACATTATCTCTAATTTATTTTTATTATTAGATATTTTTAGTTTTTGATTTTATCTATTAGACTTGAGTGACGTGGACTTATACATATTATGACCTTTCTTATCATAATATATAAACTCTCTCATCTCAAATATAAATAAGTTTTATCCTTTTTTCTCTATGATAAAACAAAATGAATTTTTATTTTTTCTCTATTTATTCATTAATTTTCTATTATATTGTTTAATACCTAATATAATCACATTTTAATGTGGCTTTTCATTAGCTTGTTTGAATTTAATATCTATTTCTACCACACTCATTCTAATATAATTTAGATAAAAATTAAAAATTATTTCAAGAGTTACTTTGTTGTTCATATTTCAAAATATGATTTTCTTATCATATTTAAAAAAATAAATCTCATCTAAAATTCAAATAATTCTTTCTATTTTTTAAATTAGACCGCATTTTCAAAAAATTATGTTATGCGTTCAAACTTAAATTAACCGTACTTAATTCAGATATTAATCATAAAAAATATTTTCTTTGTTGTTTGAACATGCAATATCTTAATTTATAGTAATATTTGCGTACAAAATATCCGTTTGCTTGATTTATCAATAACAATATGAATTCATTATTTTTATTAGTAAAATATTTTTATTGATTATTTAATTTTTTCTTACCTTATAAATAATTTGTATATTTTATGTAAGATTTTATTTTGCTACCTGATTTTTTTATTTTTTAAAGACAATATATCTTTAATATCTTAAGTAAATGTTAGTTTTATTTTATATTTTAACTTACTCCAAAGTATAAATAGTCATAGGTTATCTCAATTTACATCTTTCTATATTTTTTATTTTTTATATTATAGCTTTTTAATTAATTTGTTTACCTCCATATTTCTAGATAACATAGAAGAAAGTCTAGTGGGTCTATATATATATATATATATATATATATATTAGATTTGTCTAAGATCTATTTAGATTATGTATAAGATTCATTCAACTACTTCCATTAATTCTGTTTCCATTTATAATTTCTAATTATTAATGTTGTCTTAAAATTGCCAAGTGGCTTCATTTTAGCTTGCCACTTGGCTTAACCACAATGCATACTACTCTCCTTTTAATATAATATAGATTTATTTTTATTTTATCCTAATAAAATAATTTATAACCATACAAATGTATAATATTATCTTAAATCATAATTTCAAAAAAAAATTCTATACTTTGTGACCAGTTAAACAGACACTACATAAATTTAGACGAAGAGAGTAATAAAAAAAACAAAAAATAAAACAAAAAAAAGGCTTCAACTTGCGACGAGCACGGACAAAAGAGGAAGAGTAGTAAATCAAATTGAAGGATGCACGGGTGGGTGATGACTGATGACAGATAGACTGATGGAGGTGGACCTCCTAACCCTACACTAATATTCCTTTACTCCTACGTATATTATATTTTTCAAAAAAAAAAATGGTTTATATTTTCCATGAATAAAAGTTTTAGCGGGCGTTTGGACATAAGAATTGTAAAATTTCGAAAAGAATTTAAAAAAGAAATTAAAAATGGTATTTGAAAATTATTTTTTATTTGGACATGAATATAATTTTATGCTGTTTTTTGAATTTTTGTGGGTGATCTCAAGTAAAAATTTTGAAAAGTAGCTTTTTGGAGTTTTTCAAATTCTCGAAAAATTCCGATATTCATCTTCAAATGAGACCGAAAATTTCATGGCCAAACAATGATTTCGAAAAGATTTTTTTTTTGGCCAAACGAGGGGCTGTTCAAGTTTTATTTTTAAAAAAAATATGTCCTATGTAATTTGATCAATTTCAACAGGTTACCTGTGATGTATATTCTTAGGTTTCTAAAGCAGATTTAATCATCACTTTGCGATTCAATAAAATTTAGTATTTTGAAATGGAGTCTTAACTTATGAGTGACAATTAAGCTATAGAGAATTTGATATATCTACAAAATTCACTCTCTTAACTTAATTAATTAGTTAGTATAGTGGTTTAGATTTGGAAATGCCACTAATAATCACCTTAATTTAGTGTTAGGAACGGAGCTACAATATTAATAATGAGTTTGAACGAATTCAATAATTTTTGCTTGATTTATATTTATATTAAAAAATTTATTAAATACATACAAATATTTACAAACACAATAATTAAAAGGAGTTAGGGGTTGAGTGGTCCGACTTTGTTTAGGAGTAGGCATTTAAGTCACATTATTGTGCATATTTTTTTTTTTATGTTAGGGCTGAAACAAACTTAAAGTTTTATTTCCTTTTTTGTTTACTAATTTCAATATTATAAAATTATTTAAACGTAAAATTTGGCGGTGTGAACATGGAGCCCACGTCCCACAATAGTGAAGTAACATACATAGGTGGACCCAACACTCAACAGCAACCAATAAGGGTCAATGGAGTTGGATTTAAAATAATCTCTTGGTTTATAAATTTTATTTTATCTATTTCTTATCCAATTAATCTCACTTTTTTTATTTGTATGTCTTTTTGTGGACACCTCTCTTCCCATCACTTCAATAGTCGAATCGAAATGAAAATTCAATTAACTTATGTTTTATTTAATGACCGATAATCCTTTTGGAGCTTATTTTTTTAGCCAACTGTAGCCTCCATTTAAATATTAAGCTAGCGTTTGGTCATAGATTCCCAAATTTATTTTGAAAAATCTAATTTGGGTGAAGTTTGGTTTGAAGATAAAAATGTGTTTGGACATACGTTTTCAAAACATATTTCCCAAATTTATTTTGGAAAAACATGTATATTATTAGTGTTTGTAAATATTTTGGCCCAAAATCAGCTATTGAGCTAGTTTTGGGATTTGGGAATTATAGGCAAAATTTATGGTCAAACATATAGTTGCCAATTTAAACCCAAATTTATTTTGTCAAAATCTATGGCCAAACGGGTCCTAAAGTTAGTCTCGGATTTGCGGCCTAAGACACAAGCCCCTCTATAAACTTTAAGTATACCCCTTTAATCTTTATTTTCCCCCACTATTATTTACATGTTATTCGAAACAAAACAAAAAGAGGGCCTTAATATAAAATTGGATCAGTTACTTTAATTTCTTACAAAATTCATACTGATTTTTTTTTTCATCGTAAAAAATTTAATGTCCAAAATAACTAAAAAGGGAAAGAGAAGATGCTAGTTTTACCTTTGTTTGGATTGTTTTGTATATGTTTGTCTCTAACTTGGAGTTGCATGCCATATGATTTTTTCTTCTGCACGTTTTCTTGTCCATTTATGCTAAATTTGGAGAAGTTACCTTTGCTCAATTTGTAAAGAAAGACGTAAGAAATAAAAAGAGAATAAAGTTGGTTGCTAAGGTGATTCTAAGCAACATTTGAAATATTTCGACAAACATAACCATAAGGGGAAAAGGACATTTTATAGTCGTTCTCAAAATAATAGCCAGAAATATATATTATATACACATTTCTATATGTTATTTACAAAAAATATACAAATTTTATACACTTTTTTTTTGGTAATTAAAGTTATCATTAATCACCAGTAACAACATTACAAAGCATAGGTTAGCTACTCTCAGTTGGCTAGATCTCAAAGTAAGATACATAGAAAGGCTATACCTACCAAAGAACCTAAACCATGTTCCTGTCAGCTAATCAAATCTAGAAGTAATATTGTTGTACTAAACACTTCACATTTCTATTTGCTCTAAAGTTGCACATGCAGGCAACCTCCCTCGCCAGGCTAGTATGATCGCTGGTAATCCCTTCAAAGATCCTATGATTCCTATTACTCCATAGTACATGTGTGTACTCAGCATAGATCATCTTGAAAAGTTTAGCTGGTGTTGTCTTCCCCTTGGAGTATTGACAAACAAACTGGAGGTGTTCATTCCATGTACTGCACATCGTGTTCTGAAGATGTGCCCAATTGGAGATAGAGCTAGTTTTTGGGTAGGTTGGTGTCAATTGGAGATAGAGCTATTTTATAGCACTCTTCTTAGCTTCCGATGGTCTTTGGAGTTGACTGATGACATCCCTTTCTTCCAGAATTTTTCTCACCATCCAGCTTGCAGTCTTTGGTATAGGCATGGTTTCTGGACTCTGTTCTTTGATGTAGAAGGTATGTATCCATTTGATCCATAATTTGTCTTGTTTGTGAGATAAGTCTCAATATGTTTTGGCAATAGTAGCAACATTCCACACCTGTAGGTTGCTCAGATTGAGGCCACCCATAGACTTAGGTAAGTAGACTTTGTCCCATGCAATGAGAGCTTTTTTGTGACTTCATTTCTACCAGACCACATGTAGCTTCTACAATAAGCTTCAATTACTTTCATCACTTTAGCTGGCAAGGAAAAATTTGAGCCCAATAGGATTGGATTCCAAATAATATTGTCTGTATTAGTTGCACCCTTCCATCATATGATAGTATTTTTGTTGTCCATGAGGTTATCTTTGCCACTGTTTTGTTGATGATTGGATCCCATTGTATCATAGTCAACTTCTTTGTATCCAGTGGCACCCCCAAATATTTAAAGGGGAGTTGTCCTTGAGAGTATCCCAGCAACTGACAAACTTCTTCTCTAACTTTGTTTTCCATTCCTCCACAGTATATAGCACTTTTTGCTAAGTTAGCTTGTAGCCCAGAAGCAGCTGAGAATGTTGTAAAACAAGCATGTACCCTCTGCACTGACTCTGTGTCTCCTCTGGCAAGTAGTTCTAAATCCTCAGCATAGCTCAGATGAGTAATATGTAGTTTCCCACATCTAGGATGATATTTGAATTTTCCGTCTCGTTTTAATTCATTGAGAGGCCTTCTCAAATACAATAGTAATAGCAAAGAGGAAGGGGAGATTGGATCTCCTTGCCTCAGACCTTAGCAGCATTGAAAGGTTCTACAGATTCCCCATTAAGCAGAATAGTGTAATTGACTGTTCTGACACAAGTCATTACCGATTTTATGAACATGTCGGGGAAAGCCATTCCTTCCAAAACTTGTTCAAGGTATTCCCATTCCACAGAATCATAAGCTTTTTGTAAGTCCACCTTGATCATGTATCTAGAGGATATATGTTTCCTGCTATATGATTTGACCAACCCATGAGTCAAAATTATGGATTCAACTATCCTTCTCCCGGGGATGAAGCCTACTTGTGTCTTTGATATGATGCAGCTCATGACTTTTTGAAGTTTCCCAATAAGGACTTTAGCAATTAGTTCGCACAACATTGTGCAATGGGCTATTGGTCATAGTCTTTCACAGTATTTGGATTTTCAATCTTTGGCAGCAAAGTTAGTGTAGTGCAATTAATGGCTTTATAGAGGATCCCTGTGGTGAAATTTTTTTTCACTGCCTCACACACCTCATCCTTGATGACAGGCCAGGCTTTTTAAAAAAATGTAGCATTAAATCCATAAATTCAAGGAGCTTTGTGATCCCCAATTGAGCATAGAGCCTCATAAATTTCTGTATTAGTTACTGTGGCACACAATTCTAACTGTTGAAGATGTTACAGTCTAGGTCCATTTCTCATCACCAGCATGTTGACTCCAAGTAAAGTAGTTGCAGCTGATTCCATCAGGCATCTATAAAAATCAGCAAACCCTGTTTTGATAGCTTTGGGATCTTGCAATTTCATTCTTGTCAAAGAGGCGATTTCCAAAATCTGCTTCTGTTGTTGTTTTTCTTTCATCACAACTGTGAAGTATTTTGTGTTTGAATCTCCCAGCTTGATCCATGTAGCTCTAGTTTTCTGATGCATTCCACTTTCTTCTATCAATGACCATTTTTCTAGTTGTTGCAGGCATACCTTCTCTTGATAAGTCAAAGAATCAGAGTAATTGGCTTGAATTTATTGTTGGACCTCTTTCAATGTGACCCTATCTTTGGAGATTTCTCAGCAACTCTTTTAAACTCATCAGAATTGAGTTGTTTGAAAGCACGTTTCAAGTGTTTCAGTTTCAGCCATACACTTTTCGTTTTTCCACCTGCTCCATTTTTAGACCACCCTTCTTCTATAACCTGCCTAAACTTTATATGATCTGTCCATATGTTGAAGAACCTAAAGGGTACATTGATGTTGTTTTTTTTTTTGGGGGGGGGGGGGAGGGGTCTAAATGGTATTAATATGGGCACATGATCAGAGATAAAGGGCTCTCCAAATACAGCTGTTAAATGTCCATATTGTACCATTCGTTCATCATTTGCTATTGCTCGGTCCAGTCTGCAACAAAATCTGTCTGCTCCTTGTTGTTTATTAGTCCATGTGTAATAGTCACATCTTCATGTAATTGCATTGAGTAGTAAATTGTTGTAACAGCTTGAGAAGTCTTGCAGTCCTGCTAAGGTAACCGGAGATCATTGTCTTTCTTGTGGGTATAAAATAGTATTAAAATCCTCGCATAAGAGCCAAGGAGTATTTCCTCTAGGAGCCAAATCTTGCAAATTTCCCACAGTTCTTTACTCTGGTCAACTGTAGTAAAGCCATAGATAATTGTAAGTGAACAACTCATTCCATTCTGCATACCAGTGACATGGCAGTGGATTAGTTGAGCTATCTCTTTGACAAGTTGAATAGCATACATTTTAGGATCCCATACCATTCATATTCTGCCATTTCTTGCATCTTCGTAGTTAAAAAGTCTTTCCCAGTTATGAGCCACCTTGCTAGCTATATGTTGTGCTTTATTTTCTTTTACTCTAGTTTCTAAAACAGCAACTATTTTAATATGATATTTTTGAGGTATTGCTTTAGC
The DNA here is from genome assembly GCF_001879085.1 of Nicotiana attenuata. Classification (NCBI taxonomy): domain Eukaryota; kingdom Viridiplantae; phylum Streptophyta; class Magnoliopsida; order Solanales; family Solanaceae; genus Nicotiana; species Nicotiana attenuata. The sequence continues at coordinate 56,187 of NW_017671254.1, read as the reverse complement.
TATTTCTGCTTATACCTCTTATCAATCCCTCTAACATTCCAAAATAACCAGGTCAATGAGATAACCAAGTACCACCTCTGTATTAGGAGGCTTAGCATTTAGAACTCTCTGTTCCCCTTCAGGTAAAGCTTGAAATCCATTTCTTGTTAACACACCTTCATGGATTGGTCTGGTCTCAAAATTTCTCATTAAGTCTGATCTCTCCATCTGTTTGTTAGCGTAGTGATGCTCTAGTGATTTTTGTCCGCTACTTGCACCTTTTGACTTAATTTGTATCCATCCCCCGTCTGCATTTTTCTCTAGTGCATTCAGGACATTTTTCCCTTTGGCTATGGTATTGTTCTCTACATATTGCACCATTTGTTGTTATTGCCCCTGTTTCAGTTGATCTACTGCATGTTGTTGCTGATCTTTTGGTAGCCACATTGGAACTTGTTTTGGTCTTCTGTTTCTCTGATTTGCATTATCTGTCCCTCATGTTTCCTCTTCCCATAATCATGACCAATTTTTAGGCATTCAGAACAGTACTCTGCTTCCATTCAAACTTGTCGGGCTGCTGAAACTGTCTACCAGATGGATCTTTAACTGTAACTTCAGTAGGCAATTTCTTAGCGACATTAACCTCAATCAAAATTCTAGCACAAGACACCCTAGTTTGCTTGGTAGTGCATTGATCAGCAAATATAGGGTTGCCCAGGGTGCTGGCCATCCTACTCAAGGAATTTATTCCCCAGGAATTAATAGGAAGGTTAGGGAATTTTATTCATAATGGGATTTCAGTGAGCAATTCAGCATTAAAATCAAAATCTTGGGTCCATTGTTTGAGGATAACTGGCCTACTATTCATGGTATATGACCCTCCATACAAGATATCCTTCAAGCCACCTAAGCTTTGGATTTTAACAATATAGTATCCCTCTCCATATAGGAATAATTCAGGTTCAGCAACTGTGTTCCAGGTTTGAGATACATACCTATGCATCTAATTATAACTAGGTACTTTCCCAATTATATAGACAATTAGAGCTTTCCTCCATTTTTTCAGTCTCATTTTCCACCTCTGGTATGTCTAAATTCACGACATATCGACCATTTACCACTTTTGGAGCAATAGGTTAGAGGCATACCTTTTTCTATAGATCGATATCCATTAAAGAGTTTCTCCCATGGTGCGTCAATCGGATTCTCCTTCACTGGTGCTAGAAATGTTGGTCGCTCTTGATTCTCCTCAATTTGGGCTGGGTTAGGTCGTTTCTTTGGTTAAATTGATTTCTCCTCGTTTTTGATGGGGCTTCCTTGATTTATCGAGGGATATGGACTCAGAACCAATTTCTTAGAAGCACATGTATTCCCACTGGTCGTTCCCACTTCAAGTGACCTAGCCGGAAATTGAGCCCCAATTGGAGTTACGACTTGCTGAGTATTACCACGTTCAATAATGTCTGCAATCACGCTTGCACTGACAGAGCTTCCAACGGTTACAAGCGGTTGGATTTTGAAAGGTCTTCCTCTCTTCTTAGACACACACACACAAACCCTTTCTTCAATTATGAAAAAAGAAAAGATTTTTAAACTTGTGGTGTAAAATGAGACACATATTTTGTATGGAAATAAATGATTGTTTACATATAAATCATTTACAAATATGAAAAAGGCTCATTCTTTTTTATACATACTAAAAGAAAAATAGATTCACATAAATTAAAACGGAGGCACTCTCTGTGTGTGTGTGTATGTATGTATATGTATGTGTGTGTGTGTGTGTGTGTGTGTATATATATATATATATATATATATATATATATATATATATTATGTATTGACTCCCCTTAATTTTCTCATATATTTACTTTTATATATTTTGACACTCCTTAATGAAAATTATGGTTCCGCCACCGGTGGTTGTTATATTTGAATTATGCATGTAAATATGAGTAAATATAGGGGTATTTCAGGTCCAACAAAATTGTCTATAATGTTCTTTCATATGCCTACGTGAAGGCTCTATAATCTACTATATATATTCTCACTTTTCTCTTCCCATCGCTCAATTAATCAAATATTTCAAAGATGGCTCAAGATGGTATAGACCCTTTCATCTCTAATTCTAAATTTTTTACCCATATACTTGTATAAGTATTTGTATGTGAATTATTTCTGAAATGCCATTGTTCTGAATTTCAGGTTCACTTGAACAGTTTCTTGATGTTGCAGTTGAAGCAGCTAAAAAAGCTGGAGATGTAAATCTAATTTGACCCAATTGCTTCTTTTTTTTTTTTTTTCATTTTTTTGCTGTTACTTTATTGGTTTTTTGTTTGATCAATTTAGTTACATTATAAAGATTCAATTTTTAGCTTTAATTTGGTCTTGATTTCTTTGTTTCAAATTTGACCCAATTGATCCTTTTTTTTTTTTTTTTTTTTTTTTTTGCAGTTACTTGTTATTTTATTGGTTTCTTGTCTGACCAATTTTAGCTACATTATAAAGATTCAATTTTTTAGCTTCAATTTGGTATTGGTTTCTTTATTTTTGCATTTCTGGGTTTTTGCAGGTAATTCGCCAAGGATTCCACCAGACTAAGAATGTGGAGCACAAAGGCGTGGTTAGTGCTTTCTTTAGTTGTTTTTGGCTACCGTGGAAACAGCCTCTTGCAGAAATGGAGGGTAAGGCGGACTACAATAGACCCTTGTGGTCCGGCCTTTCCCCGGTCCCGCGCATAGCGGGAGCTTAGTGCACCGGGCTGCCCTTTAGTTGTTTTTGGCCAAGCATTTCTTTTTGGCTTTTTTCTTGTTACTGGTTTTCTGTAAATTTGTTAGTCTTTTTGGACTGAGGAGCTTTTGTTTTTGCTTAACCATCTGGTGTCCGAAAATCACTGGCCCGACTAATTTAGATTTATGCTGTAGAAAGCCCATTAAGCCCATTATGGAGGGTTTTAGCCTCCTATTAAAGAGGACTCCATTCCCGGGCTCGAACAAGAGACCTCATAAGTAGTTTACTTTCATTTTTGGACTAAAGGTCTATTATTGCTTAATGTGCAAGTCCGTTTCTTGTTTCTATGAACGTTAGTTTTGGATATTGAGATACTACTAAGAGAATGAACCATGTTTGTGGCTTGAGTTTGAGCATATATGGTCCATTATCCACTAGGAAACTACTTATGCTTCTTATAATAGTCAAAAAAATTATACTAAGCTGAAGGAAATGCCATTTGAACTAATTTGGTGGCACAGTTCGAGTTGTTCGAGAAAAGGAGAAGGGTGAAAGAAGGTTTATTGTTCTTCTTAGTTTTGGCTTATATTGCATAGGAAGCACAGTGGAGAACTGTAGTAGGTAACAAATGTTTTAGAGTGTTTGAAATATATGTAGTGTGAGATGTGCGCGTAGGACTTAGTTAAGAATGAATGTTTATTGCATAAAGTAAATCATCTTTTTTGTTTTTGGCAAGAAGAAACATGTAAATCTTGGTATTTTCAGTCTCTTATTTGATTCTATGGGTCTTTTGTACACTTAAATTTATGTTATTCATCCAATGTAGGTGGATTTAGTCACAGAGACTGATAAGGCATGCGAAGATCTCATTTTTAATCATCTCAAGCAACAGTTCCCAAGCCATAAGGTTAGCTTTCATATCTTGTATTCTTAGTTCCATCACTTTATTAGCTGTATTGTGAAAAAGAATTTACTCATCTATTTCCGGGTCTTTGCTGCAATATTTTTTTCACTTTAGTTCATTGGTGAAGAAACAACGGCTGCTTGTGGCAATTTTGAGCTGACTGACGAACCAACTTGGATAGTTGATCCACTCGACGGAACGACTAATTTTGTGCATGGGTAAGCATAAATTTCTCTGTACTTTGATAGAACTTGTTTTATGATTCATGAAGCCGCTCAAGCTGATTTGTGAAACTTGGTTAATTTTAGGTTTCCGTTTGTCTGTGTATCAATTGGTCTCACAATTGGAAAGGTTCCAACAGTTGGTGTTGTTTACAACCCAATAATTGATGAGGTGAGATATCTCTGTCAACTATGCTTCAATTCTAAATTAGTTGAGTTCGTTTGTATGAATCCTCCATATTCATTTCCTTATACTTAGGTTCAATTCAGTCCAATAAGAAATAATATATTTTTGTAAGCAAATATGAGATTCTTTATGAAGTAAAGGTTCTCCAAATTTCTTGCTTACCCCTACACAACTATACAAGTCTCTAACCAGAGTAAAATATTCCAAAGAGACACATCTCCTAATAGTAAGTGTAACAGCAACTAACCTTTATTATTCGCAACTAGTTGGTTTCACTTATATGGATCTTTTACTTCCACTATATTCTATTCTTAACTATATTTGTATTAATTCAGAGAGAAAGTAGGTCGGGACAACTTCCTTCAAGTAGGTAAGGAAGCATAACCCGCACATCGCATGAATTTTGCAGCCTAGTTATTTGTTACATAAATTAAGAGATAAACCCTCACGGCCAATCAACAATAGAAAGAGAAATGGAGAAAAAAACAGAGAGCATCCTTACTCATTAAATTTCCCAATTCATAATAGTAATCAACTTGTTGTGGTTTTTCTGACTTGTAATCATATTGGGAGATGTTGTTCTTTTTATTTATATTGTTTCTGGGTAAATTGATGGTTCAAGTCAGTAAAAGATTTTACACATGAATAATTTCCCAATTCACAATAGTAATCAACTTGTTGTGGTTTTCTGCCTTGTAATCATATTGGGAGATGTCGTTCTTTTTATTTATATTGTTTCCGGGTAAATTGATGGTTCAAGTCAGTAAATTTTTTTTTTGCTTTTGACATGCAGCTTTTCACTGCAATCATCGGAAAGGGTGCTTTTCTCAATGGGAAGCCTATCAAAGGTATTGTTGCATATTGATCATGGTGTAGCTTTTAAAACATCATGTCTACAACCTATCAATCGCTGACTAGTCTTCTGCATTATTTTAATACCCGCAGTATCTTCACAGTCTGAACTTGTGAAGGCTCTTCTTGCTACGGAGGTACTTGGCCATCTCTATTGTTGCTTTATAATAATATCTCTCAGTTATTGCTTATAATTGCAATGCTGCAGAAACCTTTTAATAATGTGACACATAGCGAACAACTTATGTTTATCTGTTCTGCTGCTACTATTGTTGATAAGAACTTGAACTTTAGATAATGGTTTTCAGAAAATGTTTCAACTGCTATTAATTTAACTTCCGTCTTGGTTTGCATTATCTTGGAAGTAGCATATAATTGGTGATGTATGCATCTTGTTTTTCTATTGCAGTGTTGTCAATCTTTTAGAATATACCCAATTGTTTTTCTTCAAGCAAGACTGCGCGTCCTGACTTCTACAAAGATGTGAATAGGATAAACCCGGTCAATTAAGTGAATATGGAAACCAGGTTCTGTTGCTTGGCCAATTCCGGACTCGCTTATTCTTAGCTAAGATATATAAAGCCGCCTCCTATTACATTGAAAGTCTTACTTCCTTGTAAGTTGTCATACAACAGTAGTTGTTGTGGAGCATTAATGTTATGATGAAGTATACAAGATTTCTTTTCTCGATACATTTTATTTGGAAAATCTATTGTAGAACCAGCTGGATTTATGCCTAACCATGCTCTGGTTCACTTTTTCTGCTTACCTCTTTGATATACTTGGAAAAGTTACTGACATTTCATTTTATTGGAGCAGGCTGGAACGAAGCGGGATAAGCTAACTCTAGATGCTACTACAGGGAGAATCAATAGCTTGCTTTTCAAGGTCACTAACACCTGCAAAGACATCCACGCTTTTAGTTAAAAATATGTGCAGACAATAAAAAAATTCGGTTTGATCTTTATATTACAGGTCAGGTCCCTTCGGATGTGCGGTTCTTGTGCATTAAATCTGTGTGGAGTGGCATGTGGAAGGCTTGATCTCTTCTATGAACTTGAATTTGGTGGCCCTTGGTAATGCTTGTAATTTCTTTTCAGTCTGCTAACATGTGACATATTGGTGACAATTTGCTTCTACATACACAGGGATGTGGCAGGTGGTGCTGTGATAGTGAAAGAAGCTGGAGGTTTCGTGTTTGATCCGTAAGTAACACACTCTATTCCTCGTTAACTTTTCCAAATAATGAAATAGAATGAGATGAAGCTTCCATGTTCACATAGAGAGAAAAGAAGTAGAGTTCAGCATTCCTGAGAGAAATAGAGATCAAATTAATTCAATAATATATTTAAGTATACACCTATATGGAGCGGAAAAGATGTAGCAAATTCATATAGCCGACCCAATGGTTTTAGGATCTAAGCAAAGTTGAATGATTGATTGATTTAATAATAGACCGACAGTTTGATAACTCTGATGTATAGTAGTTTTTCTTCATCAGATCTGGTTTAGAATTTGACCTCACAGCTCGTCGGGTAGCTGCTACAAACGCTCATCTCAAGGACGCATTTATCAAGGCCTTAAATGAATCAGAATGAGAAGAAGCTACCATCAGAACCAGTTTCATTTCATTAACGGGATATAGCTATTCGTGTCCTGACTCCATCTTCAGGATTCAATCATTATTCAGCCAAGAAACATTCACTTCTTACCATTTATTGCTGGTTTTAATTAACCAGGCAAGTCAGCTGTACTATCCTTTTTAATATACAGAGACCATATAATGTTATAGATTTGGTTCTTTAGTGTAAGAAGCTTCCTGAAAGGCCAATTTCCATCGACGGAATCAGTTTGTTTGATGGAAAGTGACTTCAATGATATATTATGTAATGGGATAGATTTTGTTCTATAGTATAAGAAGCTTCCTCTAATGCCTATTTCTGCCAAAGACATCAGTTTGTTTGATGGAAAGTGACTTCAATGATATAACTTCTCCTCAATCTTATCATTGTCAAACACTGTCCTATGCATTATTGGAGAAATTATTGTTGTTAACTCTTTGTGGAATAGCTTTATACTGATATAATATGATGAATTATTTAGTGCCTGTTCTACTTTTAAGATTGGTAGTACTTTTTTGAAGTAGTTTGAGAAGATAAATGTTGTTCTTCTACTCCCACCTAAGTTGCTTCGACACGGCAGTTTAGGTGCTGCATCCGTGTCGACACGACACTAGTATGGGTGTGGATATGGGATCCCTACCGGATCTGGTCAAACAATTTTAGGTACTTTGACCACGAAGAACGGATAAATTCGAGATGAGATACAATTTGATTCCCGTAATCAGAACCAAAACTAAAACTAGGGTAAAGTTGAAGAAAATAGCATACCTTATCTAGGAAATCAATCCTTTACTTATGTACAACTTGAGAATAAAAAAGAAATCCACACTTTACAAGCTATACGTAAGTATTCCACAAAATTTCTCATAAATTAGAGATATTTTTGAATTATTTTAAGCCGGATCCCGACACCTATATCCGTACTAGGATCTGTATCCCCGAATCTTAGAATTTACATCTCAAAGGATCCAACCTCTAGATCCGCACCCGTGTCCGAGCAACTTAGACTCCCACTAATGGTTGCACTATATCTGATTTTTTGACTTAATGTTATAGTAATTTGCTGTGCTAATGTTAAAGACTACTAGTATATATCTCTTTATCCTTGTACTCAATATTGTAAACTGCAGCTGAATAAGAGAATGAGAGAAACTCTGAAACACACAGAGAAAAAAGAACACCCTGATTTATATTGCATAAGGAGTAAAGTACATATGTAAATATCAACAACAAATTCAAGAAAATAAAACCCGAACTACAAAACAACAGCAGCAACAATTCCGGTGTAATTTACGAGTGGGGTCTGGGGAGGGTAGTGTGTACACAGACCTTACCCCTACCTTGAGAAGGTAGAGAGGCTGAAATTCAAGAAAATTCTGGGGAGGGTAGTGTGTAGGTACCCCTGTCTGAGAAGGTAGAGAGGCTGAAATTCAAGAAAATAAAACCCGAACCGACAAAAGAAAAAGGGAAAAAAGAAAAAGAAAACCATCCCATGATGCTCTATATCTAAATATTCCTCTGGCATCATATCCAAGTTTGAACTACATAAGTAGACAAATCAAACTATCTCCAGTACAGAAGAATATTTCAATGTCTAAACTCTGTAATGTATCCTAGTAGTACCATTTCCATAGCCATTATTATAGCCATTTGTTTCATAGAGACCTCCTTGTCCTTGTGTATTCTTCTCAATAGTGGTAACAGATTTGTTTCTCTTTATAACCACACACCAAGTGACAACTTCCAAGAATGCAGCAATGATTCCTAAACCAATTAGTGTTCCAATATAAGCTATTCTCCATTTGTTCTCAGGATTCAAGATGTTCAAACCTTTGAATATGTTGATGATTCCAAGGACAACAATTGAATATCCAACTGATCTGTGGTAAATGTTCCAGTAGATCCTGTGTTTGTGATCCCTTTTTGGCCTTAGCAGCATAGCAGAAGCCTGTAATCAAAGGAAATATTCACATTTGTAGTTGAATTAACAATTTAGATGATGAAAATAAACCTCCTTTTCAAATTCATTTCTTGCTTAGAATGTTATGATTCAAATATTTATAGGGAAAAGCTATGTTGCGCGGACTCTCCAAGCTGTTGCCATACTTGTCGGCGGTATTTTCGGAGAGTCCAAGCAACATAGAAAAAAGGTACAAAATTACCCCTCTAATATACGAATTATTTAAATTTTTTTCTCTCCCTTAAACTTTGGAAACATTCATACCCTTGCCGTTAACTAACTTGCCCTTGACTTTAATGGAGCTCCAACGTGGACCAGATGAATTCCACGTGTCAAACAAGAAAAGGTGCAATTTTACCCTCTACTTTTAATATGATTTGATATTACCCTTTGTTGAAACACCATTAAAGTCAAGGATAAAAATACGACAATTTACTAACAACAAGGGTATGTATAGCCAAAGTATAACAAAAGGCTATTAAGATATTTCGTATAGTAGAGAGCTACTTTTGATCAACAACAACAACAAACACAGTGAAATTTTACAAGTGGGGGCTGGGGAGGGTAGTGTGTACGCAGACCTTACACCTACCATATGAAGCCAGAGAGGCTGTTTCCGAAAACAATCACTTTTTGGCATTAACAAATCAATGTTGATAGGCAAAATCTTGAAGTAATAATGTGCAATAGAGAATGACTAGATTACCTGGAGGGTAGCAAGGGAAAACAGGACAATGCCAATGGTTCTGTGGACAGTAAATTGAATACCAGGGGATTCACTCCCCAGTTGAAGACCAGTAGCCCAACCAGCAACACCAATAACATAAGCTGTGATTTGCCAAATGGAGTGTAGGTAAAACCATGCAGGATCTGAAAACACTTTTAAATACCTTGCAAATAAGATTCCTATAGGCATCATGATCCCCCAACTCACTGCATTTAGCAGTCCATGAAGCTGAAAAAATCCATTGAAAAATCAGAATTACAAGTCAAAACTTATTACCAATACTTTTCAAAGAAAAGATGTAGTCAGTTTCAACCCGGTGCAATCCAACAAAGTAGGGTCTATGGGTAGAGTGTACACATACCTTACCCCTACCTTGTGAAGGCAGAGAGGTTGTTTCCGATGGACCCCCGGCTCAAGGTAAAAGTAAAAGAAGCAGACACAACACGTAATAACATCAACAAGATAAGGTGATAAGGTGTCAGTTTCGTGTATACTAAACATTATCCACTATAACAGTAAAGTTGCAAAACAACTTTTAGCTATATTAAGGTAATTGTACTTTTACTTACTATAGCAGTAAAGTCATTAAACTTTATCCATTATAACTGGTAAAGTTAGATAACTATTTCTTATGGCATTAAAATAACTAAATATTTTATACTATAACAGTAAAGTCATCGATAAAACCTACCCATCAAGTTGTGACTTTAATGTTAAAGTGGTAAAGTTTAGTAACAAAAATAGTTTCTTGACTTTACTGTTATAAGCAAAAAAAAAAAGGGGAGTCCGGTACACTAAGCTCCCGATATGCGCAATGTCCGTGGAAGGGTTGGACCACAAGGGTCTATATTGTTTCCACGGCTTGAACTCGTGAAGGTCTGAACCACAAGGGTCTATTGTATGCAGCCTTACTCTGCATTTCTGCAAGAGGCTGTTTCCATGGCTTGAACCTGTGACCTCCTGGTCACATGGCAGCAACTTTACCGGTTACGCCAAGGCTCCCCTTCCTAACTTTACTGTCATAGTTGGTAAAATTCAGTTACTTTAATGTGATAAAATAGTTTTTTGACTGTATCGTTATAGCACATAAAGTTCAGTAACTATACGTGAAATTAAATAAATCAAATGACTTACATTTTTCTTGTTAAATTGTGAGCTTGCAGCTCCTGTTGTAGTAGTCTTAGATTGGCCAGAAAGAAGGCTGAGAGCTCCAGCAGATTGAACATTAACACCAGAAGTATCATGCATTGCAGGAGAATCTCCTGAAAGTGGACCTTCTTGCCATACTTGGTTCACAATTGTAGAGTTAAACTTATCAAGTTTTAATGTAGCAAAAATCGCGATTTCGTTATTCGAGTAAGTAGCTGATAAATCAGAGACAGGAAAACTCAGATTCCCTTCTTGTAACTGTGTTTGATAACTTGTGACAGGAGATGTGTAAACTCTCATTTTTCCATCTGATTTTTGATATGCAACTAATGCTTGTGAACCAACCATGCCTTGAGCTGTTGGATTTATAGCCCATGCTACCCATCTTGAGGAGGCGATTTTAGTGTGTCGAAAGGCGATTTTCGCAGTTTTAGTAGAAGGATCATAATTCCAGTGAAGGAATGAGTTCAAGTAAGGAAGATCACTGCATGAAGTGAAAATTTGGTTGCTTGTAAAGTTGTACTTTGTGCATGATTGAGCATATGTTGATGACACAAACAGAGAAAACAGAACACATGAAATCAAGAAACCTCTTAACATTTTCAAGAAACTAATAAGGATTCTAGAATACTATGTTGTTGTTGTTGTTGTTATTGTGGTGTTTGGAGAAAAAGTTTATGATGGAATGAGAAGAAATGGATGGGCTAATATATAAAGGGTAGTGGGGTTAAGATTAGTTAGATAGTTTGGCATGGAAGATTTCTTTAATATTTGTACTTATTTGGGGTTGGGTGCAGAGGCGGAGTCAGAATTTCAACTTTATGGGTTCTAAATTTTAAACCGACAATAACTTTATGGGTTCTAAATTTTGTATTTGTATATATTTAATAAATTTCTTAATACAAATATATTTTTTGAGCAAAAGCTATTGGGTTCGGCCGAATCCATACGCAGGCTTCTAGCTCCGCCCCTAGTTTGGGGGAGGGGGGGGGGTTCTTTTTAGGACACCTGTCAAAGTGTTGTTTACTAATTAAGTTGTTTGTTTTCAACAACTATTTCCTTTTTTCATACCTGCACATGTCTAACATTCAACTACAATTGCACTAAACTTGATATTGTATTAAGTAGGGTGATGAAAATGGAAATAAGGTTTTAAACAAATGAAAGAATCTTTTCAAGAAGAATAAATTTGTATATGAGTATAAAAAGTTTTTAATGACTTCTTCTTTCTACCCTATCCATAATTTTCCTTACTTGGACTATTTGATTCTTGGTATAATTTGTAAGTTTAGCAATGAGCATAACGGTCAGTGGATAACTATTCATAAGTATCAACTTGCCACAAAAAAAAAAAAAAAAAATACTTTTTATTTTTGTGTCATGAATATCTAGTTAGATAAGATATAGTAAAATTATGAATGGGAAATTGTCACTTGGATTAAAATTCTAACAACTTCTTTGCTCTTTAGATACCTTGCTTGATGGAGTGGTATTTTCAGTTTTTTCACCTATAAAATATAACAGTCCAATTCAGTTCTTAGAACATAATTTTGCATATATGTAACACGTAATCTTGACTCCCTAAGGGGCGCATTGGAACAACGGTGAAGTTATTTCCGTATAAATTTATAGGTCATGGTTCGAACTGTGAAATCAGTCATTGATGCTCGTATAAGGGCACGTTGCCTACATCGCACCCCTTAAATTACGGTCCTTTTCTGAACCCTACCTGAACGCGGGATACTTTATGCATTAGACTGACCTTTGTAAAGCTTGACTCCATCTTTGAGTTAGATAAAGTCAAAAGTAATCACATGGCTAATAATTGGAAATCTTAACCACTTTCATTCTTTAATCTTTACTAAACAAGACAAAGTCACACAGTAAAAACACTACTAAAGCTCATTGGTTATGAACTTTTAGACTTAACCACTTCATCATATTAACAACTTATTTGTACTCTTTTGCATTTTGAATATTTAATTTATTGGGATAAAACAGAACCAGTTGGGTTAGGTGCATGATAATAGCCACACAGCTAGGTCAAACCAAACCCAACCCCTCAAATCATCAAAATAAAAGGGTGACCTAAACCTTTCAAAGTTTCAATGAACTGTTTCCATTTGTCCTAAAATCTCATCTTCTTGAAATCATTTACATTTTAGGGTGTGTTTGGTATAACGGCTTGGAAAACAAGTAGTAATTTTATTCATTTTCCGGTGTTTGGTACGCAAATTAAGGAAAATGACTTCTCAAGAGTATTTCATAAACATGAAGCCATAAACTTTCAAACCAACAACCTTCCGAACCCACATTTTTCATAAACTTTCAAACCGCTAAACTTTCGAAACGGCGGAATTTTTAACCCGTAAACTTTATAATTTCTAAACCCGTAAACTTCCAAACACTTAAACCTCCGAACTCATAACTTTGGTACTTGTAAAATTTTGAACCTTTACACCGATAAAAAATACTAAAACTGAAAAATATATTTAAAAAATATTTTTTTCGGGAGGGGGGGGGTAGTTGGGGGGGGGGGGGGGACCGGGGGGAAGGGAAGGCAGAAAAATCAAAAAGGCAAAAATTTGAAATTACAAAAAAAAAATTAAAAAAAAGTTTCTTTTTGTCCGGGGAGAGGGGGGTAGGGGTAGGGGGANCAGTTTTCTTCATTGCACAATCATGCTCATTAACCAACGCATCAAAAGAGTTAGAGACCTAGGGTGTGTTTGGTATGAAGGAAAACATTTTCCATGTTTTCCAAAGCATTAAGGCCAACCAAACGTGGGATAATTAGAAAACATTTTCCGGAAAATGTTTTCCTTCATACCAAACACACCCTTAAGCCTTTAATTTAATTAATTCTTTATTTTATGCAATTTTTCATTGGTTTATTGGTTTTCTTTCACCTACTTGTCCTTTTTGGTAGGATTTAAGCACCTTTATATCACCTTTTTTGTATGTTAAAGAAGAATTATTTTTAATTAAATTTATATGCCATTTATCGCTACATACAAATTAAACTTCGTTATACATAATTCAATCTCAATTAGCCCATCTCTTGAAACTGAGTGACAAAATATTAGTCCATAATTATTTAGGTTTTAGTTTGTAAAAAAATCAATTTTACAACTAAAGGCTCGTTTGGTACGAGGGATAAAGGATAATTAATCCCAGGATTAAATTTATGACGAGTTTATCCTATGTTTGATTGGGACGAAATCGCAGTATAACTATCTCGGTATAGTAGAATATTTTTTATTACTATTGGAGGGTAGAATAACAATCCCGGGATACTTTTACTAACCAAACGTCCCCACAAGGTATATGATCCCGAACACCTGTTACAACTTACATGGCCTCCGATGGCCAAAGCAAGTGAAGTACACAAATAGCCTTTAAAGTAGACGGTCTTGAATTTTTGTCCCCGCTTCCCCTATTGGCCGAACTTCAATAATAACAAGTGTTGCTTGTCGCTTGCCCAATAGACAACACTTTTAACTGTATACCTTGAAATTCTGGCTATGGGGCAAGCGGTGGTCAAAAGTTAAAGACTGAACCAAAAAGTGTTATATTTTTGCAATTGTTTGGGCCATGCAAATGGGCTCGAAGGGTTCAACTTTGAGTTGGAAGTCCAGCCCAATGATGAGGTCCTAATGTGTCTGAAGTTGGGCTTCAAGACTTCAGCGCTTTGGACATTCGAATTTCAAGTTAAGGTTAGGCAGAGACAGAGTCCAACCTCAAATCTGAAAGTCTGAAGAATTAACAACATCAAAAGTTGACTAAAGTTTGCCAAACTAGCTACACTTTAAATAATTTTTAAAAATTTAATATATTTTAGGGATCTTTACAAAATAACGTGTCAAATTCACTGTTTAGTTTTTAGTCGGTATACATAAATTATATATCGATTATATACGATTGTACACATTATAATCAGCTATTTAGGGTAACTCTTCTATATTTTAAATAAGGGTGTTACAAACGGCTAAAACAACAATGGTAGATTCTGATTGAATTCAGAATGGGAAAAAGGCCAAATATGTCCCTTTATTATGCGAAAAGGAACAATTTTACCACTTGTGTAATGTCGGGGGTACAATCATCCCTTTTCACATAATAGAGGGCCAAATTTGTGCCTCTATTATGCGAAACGGAACAATTTTATCACTTGTGTAATGTCGGGGGTACAATCATCTCTTTTCACATAATAGAGGGCCAAATTTGGCCCTTTTCCCATTTAGAATAAGTGGTATATTATGCTTGAGTAATCTTCCAGATCACATATCGCCGCTGGAAAATAAATTTTCCATGTTAGGCTTGAATAATTTCCTGAAGAATAAATCTTGATTAGACTCATCTTTTGTTTTTATTGTGAAATTCAACGTATAGAGGAAGTGAATAAATAATACTTGACTTTTTTTATTTGGAAAAAGTGAAGAAAAATATTTTAATACGTAAAAGATAATGAATTACGTCTTTTCTCGCTGACTTAAAATGGACCAAATTAATTGAGAGCCCAAGATAAAAATAGATTATTATACAAAAAAAATGGTTTTTAATACATTTTCAAGTATAATGTTAAAATAATAATGATCTAGTCGAGAGGTCCTTTTTTTGCAAGGCTGTCAACAGTTCAAGAAAAATAGAAAAGATAACCCTACTTGATATGATTTCTTATTTAATCTTAGTACAATATTACGATATAATTAATTTGGAATTGGCGTATTGAAGTTGACAATGTTATATAGTTATATATCACATCAAATTTGTAAAATGTTGAAGAAAATAATATTCTGATCAAAATGTATAAAGGATAAAAGATTAAAATATATAGCCAATGGCTTTCTTAGTCAATCACTAAGAAAATAAAAGTTAATTATTTCTGAACATACAGACAAATTAAATAATACATATATAGTCAGAGAGGAAAGCTCAATAGTCATTCTGGGACATTTCCGTTCCACTTTTTTTTGGCTCTATTGTCTTATTAATTCGCTCAGAAAAATATATGCCATGTTTCAATATTTTCTTAACGAGAACTTTTTATAAACAAACAAATATTATAAAAATATTACTTATACCATATCTATTATACTTTCAATATTATGATTGTTCATACTAATTACGTACAAATTTGGATGTATGTATACTGTAAGACAAATGTAAAAATCAAGTCAATAATAATATGGTCTTTAACGTTAGGGCACCACGACTTTGAAACGTGTTATATATTACTTCCTCCGGTCCAAAATAAGTGATTTTTTGGCCTTTTTCTTGTGATCCAAAATAAGTGATTTTTCCAGATTTCAAGAATAAATTAATTATTTTTTTCTTACATTGTCCTTGAAGTGAATGGTATTGGAATATGTGTTAGGAGTGTTTATGTGAGATAGTAAAGGTTAATATGGTCGATTTCATTGCTAATTAATGCTAAAAGGTGGATTTCTTAATTTGTGTGAAAACATCCAAAAAAATCACTTATTTTGGACCGGAGCGAGTAGTATTTAAGGTTTTTCTTATATAATATGCATATCTCCCGTGTTTTGCTGACATAAGATCTCCTTTTTTAAATTTTCCAGAAAAAAAAAACATAGGCTGTCTCCTTATCCTGCCTTCTTGTGTATACATGAATCTAAACGCTATGAATAATGTTGTTTTGTCCATTATTGAGCTTTTTATATGAAATATATAGTATATATATGTCTGATTTTGTGAGGAAAAAATGAAGTAGCACTGGCTTCTACAATTTTCTTGTACTTAAACTAAAATATCAAGTAGGAAACTTCGAGGAAACATCAGATATAAGACCCCACAATAACCAAAATACAGAATATAAAAGAAAAATAAAAAAAATACTTATTTCTTATTATTTTTATAAGAAATGCAATAGGCATGCTTTGATTGGATTCTATTCATACTTCCAAAGTTGGCCAATTGATCGACTTTATTTCTTCTATTCTTTTTTATAAAATAGGAGCAGCTTTAATTCTAATAGATGTTTTTTTTTTTTAAAAAAAAGACGAAAGGAGAAAAGGAAAAAGAGGAAAGGAAACAATCAGATATTGCCAGGTTGATGGTCCTATATTACCTTTATGTAAACCTAACTTAACAGAAATAACTGTGCTATGAAAAAGATTACTTTATTGGAAAAAAGATAAAGGTAAGAATTATTTATATATTTTGAAGTAAAAAGAAGTAGGTCTAATTGAGTTCAAGATTGTCGGAGAATCAAAACAAAGAAACGTAAAGTAGTATCAATAGAAGTATTATTATTATTATTTGGTTAATAGCTAGACTATTATTAAATCCATAGGTATAAGGCAGATCTTAGTGGGTCAACTACTTTAATCTTGTGATATGATGTCTAATTCCAATTATTTGAAAGATTAAATCCAAAAATAATTCTGGTTATCATTTTAGATTGTTGAAAGTTAATCTTATGTGTATATAATCACTAAATTTACCTACTATAATAATGGAATCAACATTCCCCAAATCTAGATTACTAGTGTAGGAATTGTACTGGGACAGAAGGCGGCATCGAGCTGCGTTGCAAATTGATAATTCTAGTATAGTTCATGTATTGTTATCCGGAGGGTCTGTGCCTCATCGAAATAGTTATGTTATTAACCGCATTCGTTATCTCTTGGTTAAAAATTAGGTGGTCTCTATTGCTCATATCTACGGAGATGTTAATTCGATAGCGGATGATTTAGTCAATTTATCTTTTAGTCAAGAGTCTCGTTTTGAATGACATGCACTTGTATCTTCTAGCATTTCTTCGCGTATTGCGGTTAAGTTATTGGAGTTTTATTCCCTCGCTTCTTTTTTTTTTTTTTTTTGCTTTATTTTATTTTTGATATTAAAAAAAAAGAGTACCGAAGGACAAGTCGATATATTTGCATTAGTTAGCAAAACTTCCCAGCAATATCCCGACAGCAACATTTCTTTTAATGCAAATTGCATATTTTTGGGATGATATGTGCAATGACCTCATGTCTAAGACTTCGATTTATTTAACTATATACTATAAAAATCAACTACAATATTGTTCTTTTTTTTTTTTCTAATATCCGAAAAAATGAAAAACTTGAAATGAACCCTTTGATTGCGACATGATTCTTAACAAAATGAATTTGAACTGCATTTTGAGTTAATAAGTAAAGCTCCTAAAAAATCCATATATTATAGCAAGTTCAAGTTCTGAATGATAATTCCAAAATCTGCAAATATTTGGTAAGATTAAAACACACGCACCTTAGTCCACATGTTTGTAAAAACGTAGGAAAAATGAATAAAAATAAAAATACATGCATACTTAGTTATTGAAAATGTATAAAGCAATTATAGAATTTTCCCGCTACGGCGTTACTTGTATGAGAAAAAGAAGAGTCCTTTTCTATTACGATTTATAACCCGTTTGGCCAAGCTGCAAAAATCAGCTTATTTTAAGAAGTGTTTTTTTTCAAAAGTACTTTGTGTTTGGCTAATTAGTTTGAAAAACACTTCTGAGCAGCAATTAGTGTTTGGCCAATGATCACGCCCAACTATGCCTTATAAAAAGGAAAATGCGGTCGTTGCAAATATAATCCGGTTTACAAGTCCGGAGTCGAATCCCACAGAGAACTAAGGTTTAGCTACAGCTGTTCACTATCACCAAGAAGACAAGCTTGAACAATTCCTAACTTATAGATATTAAGATTCTTCTGTTTAACTAATTAACTAACAAATTAAAATAGTAAATTAACAACTAACGATACTGAGGGTTAGAGAAAAGATTAAGGAGGTCTAGAGTTATGATTTCCCCTATTGTCGGAATCCTTCCCGCTATGTCTTCTATAATTTCGCCTAAGTATTCTCTACCGATCATGAGCACTCTTATTACCGTAAATCTCTCCCGAGTAATTACGATAATTTACTAGACGCACTCTCCCGAGCTACGCTAGCTGGCTTTTAATACAACTCACTTCAGATCACACCCAAGGCTTCGTTATCCCTAATCCCACCTTTAAACCCTTGGTTATTGATCCCTCATATACTTTGGGAGTGGTGTTGTTTAACAATTACCTAAATATGCACTCTCTCCCGAGTTATGCATACTAAATAGGCACGGCTAATTGAGAGCTCTTCAACCAACCACCAATATAAACGTAGTTGAACAAATAGAGAAAAGCTATGGCTCAATTATATAAAAACATAACAAGAATTTATCCTACAAAAGGTTCTATCAAAACTCTAGATAACAAATTAGCTATTCATAATAGTATGTAAAACTACAATACTAAAAGTCATAACCTACAATAAAAAATAGGAAGAGGAAGGAAAAACTCGTAGAAGAATTCTCCGCCTTGCTCCCAATGTGTTCTTGCCTCCTTAGGTCGAATCTATGTCCAAAATATGTCCCCTCTCCTTTCTTGGTCGGCTTCCTTGGTTTAATATAGGGTTTAGGGCTTAAAATCCCGTGTTTTGCACATAAGTCTCTGAAATTTCCGCCTCCTGCCGCGGTTTTGCCGCGGTCGCAGTGGAACCGCGGCCAAACATGCCCTCTGATTCTTCAGTTGTCCGCGACCATCTTCTACCGCGGTTCTGCCGCGGTCGCGGAAAAACCGCGGTTTTTCACCCTGTTCCGTTTGGAATTTGGAAAAACGTAAAACATGAAAGTTGTAGCCCTTTGAGTTAGCTTTCCAACCATATATTGTGGAGCCCAAATGGAGTTCTGAGCAAAAAGTTATGTCTATTTTACTAGACAGTGCGCAATATGCCTCCTCAAGTCTTCGTTCGTACTTAATTATCAAATTTGACCCCCGAACACGATCCCGGCTTAATTCCTTGAGCTTTTACTCAGACTTCAAAGCTTCAAATCACTTAAATTCATTCCATAACATCTATATAGCTCGGAATCACACCTACAAGGCATAAAACACACAATTAGTGCAAAACACTAGCGATTAAAGCGCAAACTCAATTAAAGTGCAGTAAATTAGAGTGTAATAAGAGACTAAAATACGTAATTATAGCCTATCATCAGCCAAGCTTTAAAAAACTGCTTCTAAGTGTATTTTTCTCAAAAGTGCTTTTCAAAAAAGTGCTTTTGGAAATAAGCTACTTTTTTCTGCTTCTCCAAAACTGCTTCTGCTTCTCCTCAAAAGCACTTTTTTTCCTTTCAAAAGCTTGGGCAAACACTTCAATTTTTGGCCAAAAGTGCTTTTGACCAAAAAAAGCACTTTTGGCCAAAAAGAAGCTTGGCTAAACAGGCTATTAATCACCTTAAAAAAATCACTTATATGGGCGGTTAGATAATTAATTTGCTCAAATATATACTTGGATTGGTTGAAAGAAAGAGATAGTATACTAATATCACGCCAAAAGAAAGATAAAATTAAACATGACGTCTTTTTTTCTCTTTTCTTTTTTGCAAATTGGGAAAAGAATGAAGTATATATCAATGCAAAATTGCCTTTAATTAGCTGTATAACATTACGTTATGACCTTAATTATACACCTAAGACTACGATAGTAGATTAAGTAAAACAAAAGAAATCAAGTATATAAAAGAAATACAAAAATAAGTAACCTTGAGAATGACGGCAACAATTTTTAATAATACTCAAATATATTCCAAAAAATATAATAAACAGAAAACGAAAAATATCAAAGGGCAACCCGGTGCACTAAACTCCCGCTATGCGCCGGGTCTGGAGACAGTCCGGACCATAAGGGTCTATTGTATGCAGTCTTACCCTGCATTTCTGCAAGAGGCTGTTTTCACGGCTTGAACTCGTGACCTGCTGGTCACGTTTTATATATGACTGGAAAATGACTTATATTATTTATTAATACCTGTTAAAATTTAAAAAAAAAAAAACACGCGATCATATGCACCAACGATTGAAAAAATTACATTACAACTCCAATATCTGAGTGGCAAAATAACAAAAGACATTATAAAAGTAGA
>NW_017671254.1:12500-35888 GCF_001879085.1 Nicotiana attenuata | reverse complement strand
AAAAAAAAAAAAAAACACGCGATCATTATGGCCACCAAAGATTTGAAAAAAAATTCATTACAACTCCAATATTCTGAGTGGCAAAAATAACAAAAAGCATTATAAAAGTGACGCAAAATAACGTTGTAGGTTTCTCTTAGCCATCATTGACCTCGTAAAAAAAACCTAGGTTTAACTGTGACAAGAAATTCATTACTCACTAATTATAAATTAGGAAATAAAAGCTTCTTGTTTTCGTGTCGAAAAGCTAACTTAAGATAGAATAAAGTACTAATTACTTTCATTAATTAAGTGAACGTGTTCACACACGTACTAGTCAAATTTTTTGATTTCTAGAGTTACACTATTATAAATCTTTCTAGCTGGATGGTAATTATGATCCTCACTTCCACTAAATTACCATTACCACATATGTAAAGGTGGAATTATTACCACGTTACATGTTTTTATTCACTGTGGACCAAGTGATAGTCATAATCATGGTAAATGGCACTTACCTTTATGACTTTTATCTTCTTATCACTCCTTTTACTCGGTGGTGAATTTTTTTATTTCACCGATAAGGATTGCGATAGAATAAATAGAGTCCCTCCACTTTTAATTAAAAATATCAAATTTGAGTTATGTAGTGAAGAATTACAATTTACACGTTCAAGCTACTCCACTAAGTATAAGTAATAATCACGCTTCATCACACTAATCACTAGGATTTTTTTTAATCATCATACTCAGGGGCGGAGTTAGCCTTGAGGCAAGTGCACAGATAGTCATTCTCAGGGATGTTATTAAGAAATTAGCCAGTACTTATTTTGTCCTGAATTTTTAAACTACAAATCTTAATTTTAGTATAATTCAGAATATTTTTGTCCTAAAAATTTGAATTGATAAACTAAAATCCAGGACACACTGCTAATTCCTTAATAGCAGCCCTTTAGAGTAGCTATAGTGTCATTTCTACGCTAGCCTTCCAGTCGCAGGTTCGACCAACCCGAATTGTTTTGGCCCAACTTTGTATTTTTCTTAAGAAATTTAGTATATATAAATTATTAATCTAAAACAACGTAGCTTAAAAAATTAAATTCTGAACTCATAAGTTGTAAATTCTTGCTCCGCTTCTGATCATACACGGATCGATACAACTATGTTTACTGAGTTCAACTGAACTCGGTATCTTTTTACACGAAATATAGGTATATGTGAAGAAAAAGTACTTATATTTTATTAAATATTAAATTCGATCCTAATTAAAAATTGAGCTCATCAAAAAATCCTGACTCTGCTTGTGCTAAAAGCCTAAAAGGCCAAAGGAAGATTGATTATAAGACCCACCCGTTGGACAGGTACGAAAGTCGGCCTTAAGGATCCTATAGTGCGGAGAGGATTAGTCATCTAATTAATTACCGTTTTGAATTAGATTAGCCAAATACACACAATTAACGTCTCCGACATGTCAACCTTAATGTGATTTACTAACGCGTGCGGCAGATTATTGAGGGTCGTTACCCTAATGTTTAATGGATTCTTTATAGGACAGTGTATATTATATTGGGGACAACATAATCTTTTTTAATTAGTAATATTAATTTGTGATTAAGTTGGTAAACAACTCAGCGATGTTGCATTTGAACAGAACAAAGCACCAAAAAAAATAGAAGCAATTGCGTCCAAATATTGGCAGTATCCTTGGTTCAATTATAATATGTTAAAATAGAGTATTTTTCTTCCATTATACGCCAAAAATTTCTAGTAAAGGTTCCTAGAATGTTTATAAGGTATCAAATTACTAATTATATAATTAAAAATCTTTGGACCTATTCATGCTTTATATTATCTTCCAATGATTTTAAGTGCTGGGGGACAAAATTCTTCATAAGTTTTATTATTTTAATAATGCAAGAGATTTATATTGACACAATATAAATATATAATGACGTTTTGTTCTTTGACTAAGTTGGCGAAAAGAATCAAGCAAGAAGAACGTTATATATAGAATTGGATGATATTTTATATATTTAATAACAGTTTAATTTTAAACTGCTTATTTTGTTTTTAGTTACATAATTTTATATTTACAATAATAACTGTGGCGTGTTTTAAATTATTTATTATTTTCTTAATTAAACAACATACTCATTTAAACACAATTACATAAATTGAAACGTCAGAAGTGTTTTCTTTTCCTATTTTGTAACATTAGTATATATTTGACATATCTTTTTACACCGTGTCACATAATTTATTTTGTATAATTTTTGAAGTCTTGTGAGTTTTAATTTATTTGTTTCTTTAAAAGTATAATTTTTGATCATTATATATTTTTAAATTTTTTTTTATACTGGAGTACTTATTATCTGCTAGCCAGGTTATATAATAAGATGGAAAATATTTCTAAAATTCTTGTGACAACTGACAGTAAAAATATCTACGTTCGATTAAAACTTTCAACCGACGAAGTACACTGTAAAATTCTTTTTTTCTTACTGTTATTAAATCTTAAAGTACACTTACATTAATTTACTTATTTTGTACATATAAAAAAGGTACAAAATCCAAGCAGGCTCCAGCTTGCACCACGTGTACAGAATGAAGCAAATTTCTTGAAATCTACGAGTACAGTACACGCTCACCTGCATGGAGTACTATACTTGTTGTACATCCTTGAATATCGAGCCAAATTGACCGTCCCGAAGGTAAAAGGTCAAAATGGAAGATAAACTTGTAACATTAAAAATAAAAAATAAAAGTACGAGATATAATTATTATATAAATGATAGAGTAAAGGATAAAATAGGACTATTGATAAGAAGAAAGGGCAAGATGGAAAAAAGAAACAAAGTAATGTCGTGATAACGCCAAATCGATCGTTACATAAAGTGATACTTTTCGTCCTTACATAACGAAAAATTTAACAATACGATATAATAAAATTTAAATAATAATCAAAACAAATATTATATCTATAATAGCAATCTAATACAATACAATTGGTTACAACCATCTAAACAAGAACGATCTTTGTCCACAAAGGTATACTCTTTTAATCTGTTCTCCCTATCTTTGCTTAGTCAAATTTTATTTCTTATATTGCGATCAGCATCAGGTAAAAAGAAGTATTTATAATAAATTAATAATTACTAACATAAAATTAATCAATTAATAATAAATTCTCGTAATATATCACAATTTATTTATGGAGAAGCTTAATTAGGCACCGGCCGTCTGATTTTGATCATTAAATGAAGGAGAAGAGGACACTGTGTCAACAGTTGGCACCACGTGTCATTAGAAATCACACATTCAGTTAGCTGACCTGACATTTGTTGTAAACACCAAAAGAATCTTTTTCACTATTTTACGTAAAAAAAGAAATATTATTAAAGCATAAGCTTAGGTCTTAGGATTAAACCCCACTTTACTCTTCTCTCATTTGATATCCTTAACTTTGTTATCTCTCTACTCAATTATCCACGTGTCTGGTTTAAAGATATGATGATAATGTCTTTCTAAAAGGAGGATAATTATTTTCATTTGTTTATGAAATATTTTACTATATATATACAATTAAACTTCAGAAAAGTAAAAAATTGCTTCAAGTAATTTAAAGAATTTATGAGTGAAAACTTTATAAATATCAACTTAGTTATATACAGGGCATTTGCATCTAAACCCGTTTTTTTTGCCACATTTTAACTTGTGCCCGCTTTGCAAAAAAAATTGCAAGCGTACCCGCTTTTTCACATAACTTCAGGCCACGGGGCTGAAGTTTTTCTTTTGTACTGGAAAACTTCAACTGAAGTTTTTGTCTTTGTGACCGGAAAACTTAAGCTCTAGAGCTTAAGTTTTTCAGTTATAAAATAAAAACTTAAGCTCAAGAGCTTAAGTTTTCCAGTTATAAAATAAAAACTTAAGCAGTTTTCCTGCTTAAGTTTTCCAGTTATAAAATAAAAACTTAAGCTCTAGAGCTTAAGTTTTCCAGTTATAAAATAAAAACTTAAGCTCTAGAGCTGAAGTTTTTCTTTTATACTGGAAAACTTCAGCTCTAGAGCTGAAGTTTTTGTCTTTTTAACCGGAAAACTTCAGCTCTACAGCTGAAGTTTGCCAGTAATAAAATAAAAACTTCAGCTCTAGAGCTGAAGTTTCTATGTTGTAACTAGGAAACTTCAGCTCTAGAGCTGAAGTTTTTGTCTTTGTTTCTTGTACTGTTCCTTGTACATTCATCAAAGGAATTACATGGAAATATCTAGCAATTTTTGGCGGATAGTCTTGAAATATCATGTTTAAGTAGCTACATATTATTTCCCGTTAAAATTTGTTAGAATGGTCAATGAAAATCTGACGATTACATATCGTGGAAAGCTAAATCCAGAAAATCTATCTTCTTCAGTTACCGCAAAGCATGAAACTAGCAAGTTCCAATCTCATATTCTATTTGTAAAGGCTTATGTCAAACACTAACTACAGTGAAGAGCAAGAACTGTGGTATTGAAGAAGAAGAAGAAGAAGAAGAAGAGGAGAAGGGGAGGAGAAAGGAAAGCTGAAGTTTTTTAAAAAGTGGGTACGGGTGCAAACAGAAAGACAAAGCGACTACAGGTTAAAAGGGGCGCCCAAATAGGACGCCCCGTGCAATTTTTACGAATATACTATGGTACATAAATAGGGTAACGAACTAACTGGGCTTGGTTTATACACTTAGTTAGAAATTTAGAATTTATTTGTGTTTTTGAGTCTACTTAAATCAAGTGAGTAGTGGATTCTTAAGCTTTGGACTTACTAGAATTAGTTGCTCTTTTTTTCTAACTTTGAGCTTTTATTATTGGTTTTATATTCAAATTGAACATTTTTTTTTTCATTTTATTGCGAAAAAGAGTAAATATATAATACCTTTATACACTGCAAAGATAGAAAACTAATTAAGGAAGAACATTTAAGCGATATACTTTTATACAATAAAGTATAATTGCGTTCAGAAATTGATTTAGACGTAAATTTAACTAGTTTATTGAAAGTAAAATCATAATAATTAATATTTCAATAGCGCAGAATGAAGAAATTACACAAAAGTAAACTTGCGAAGAAAAGGATGAAGCAAAAGAACTTGAAATTTTGTCAACTAAAATAATTAATTATAAAAATCAGCTCTCACAGTCGACGTATTGCCTGTGGCCCCAACAAGTGGCCCCTAGGTATTCCTACCTACCCACCTGTGTCGGTTTCGGGTACAGGTACCCTCTTGCTCAAAGTCGTTCGAGCTTTTCCTGGGAGTATGGCATGGGTTACTTCAGCGCCGTAGCGCCTGGTATTCGAACATTGGCTCGAGGCATTTTCTCTACCCCTTCATACCCTGACAAAGCAGGGACACCTTACGTTCTTGAACCGATAACCATCTTTCGGCTAACCTAGCCTCCTCCGTCCCTCGGGACCAACAAGGGGCAGTACAGGAATATTCACCTGTTGTCCATCGACTACGCCTTTCGGCCTGATCTTAGGCCCTGACTCACCCTCCGTGGACGAACCTTGCGGAGGAACCCTTAGGTTTTCGGGGCATTGGATTCTCACCAATGTTTGCGTTACTCATTAGAAATAGTAAGATAAAACAAGGTATATTATCAATGTTAATATGTAAGCTAACCTTTTTTTCCTTCTCGGAATCTCATGAAAACCCGTCGCCGCTACAGTTTTTACGACAGCATCTACCCTTCGGGTGAACACTCTGTGCGCACTGGATAAATTCCCCACTGTGTAATAGCCTGCAAACCACACAGGAGATATAAACCGCACTAGGTAAGCCCTGTGCAACAGACTCGACCTAAAAGGCATTGAGGGCAGAAGCGGATTGTCACGACCCGGAATTTCCACCCTCGGGAGTTGTGATGGCGCCTACTAGTGAGAGCTAGGCAAGCCAAACCTTAATTACCTCTTTTAGCAAATATCAGCAATCGCATGCAACATTGGAATTTAATAATAAACCGGAAGTCTTAAATTAAAGAAAACTGAATAGAAAATGCGGAAATCCAACATAAGCCTCTACCCAAGATCTGGTGTCACAGTGTCACAGACTGTCTAAGAGTCACTACAAACAAAGTCCGAAGGAAAATACCATAAGCTGTTTCTGAAACAAGGAAAATGAAACAGGGAATAAAGATAGAGGGAGACGCCAGGGCCCACGAACGCCTGCAGGTCTACCTTGGGTCTCCGGGTGGATTGAAGGAAGCCCTCCAACTACTAATGCTGTCCAATGCCTGGATCTGTGCAAAAGAGCACAGAGTGTAGTATCAGCACAACCGACCCCATGTGCTGGTAAGTGCCTAGCCTAACCTCGGCGAAGTAGTGACGAGGCTAGGACCAGACCATCAAATAAACCTATGCAGTTATATAAAATACAGCGGAAAGTAAAGCAGGTATAAGCAAGTAAGGATGGGAGGGGGAAACATGCTTCGGGGGATAACAGGTAAAAACAGAATATCAAGAGAATAATAGAACATCAATAATTTAACTCTAACACGGATAAGGGAAATAAAAGCAGGTTTCACTGTCAGTACATATCTCGTTGCAGGCGTGCAACCCGATCCCGTTTCATGTATCTCGTGGTAGGCGTACCACCCGCTCCCATTTCATTATATCTCGTGGTAGGCGTACCACCCGCTCCCATTTCATTATATCTCGTGGTAGGCGTACCCGCTCCCATTTTATTATATCTCGTGGTAGGCGTACCACCCGCTCTCATTTCATTATATCTCATGGTAGGCGTACCACCCGCTCCCATATCATTATATCTCTGTTGCGGCGTGCAACCCGATCCGTATATAATATTGTTGCGGCGTGAAACCCGATCCATATTTAATATTGTTGCGGCGTGCAACCCGATCTATATTTAATATTGTTGCGGCGTGCAACCCGATCCATATACAATATTGTTGCGGCGCGCAACCCGATCCATATTTAATATTGTTGCGGCGTGCAACCCGATCCATATATAATATTGTTGCGGCGTGCAACCCGATCCATATACAATATTGTTGCGGCGTGCAACCCGATCCATATTTATATAATATTTACAATTATAATGAGAGTCCCGACAAGAGATCGATAAGGTCCACACTATCCTGACAAGGGATTCGATAGCATGAGTAATTACGTCCCGGAAGGGAGAAACTTTTATAACCGCACTTGTCCCAACATCCAACTACCGCAGCTATAACCGATCCTGTTACAACATCTAACTACCACAACTATGATCAATCTTGTTACAACATCTAACTACCACAACTATAACCAATCCTGTCACAACATCTAACTACCACAACTATGATCAATCCTGTTAGAACATCTAATTACCACAACTATTATCAAACTTGTTACTACACCTAAACACCTCAGCTATAACCAAACCTATTACAACACCTAACTACCGCAGCTATAACTTTTGTCCTTACTCAACACAAGGAATCATTAAACTAAGCATCCGTAATATCAATTAAGAACACAATACAAGGGAACCACAATTCGACAATAGCCCGCCAAGGGACAACATAATGATCTTTTCTCTCCTCACTTTTACTTCACAATTCACTTCACAACTCGAGCAAATGCTCTAGAGGTTCAATTATCACTTATACTTTCGCAATTCGCTATACAACTGGAGCCAACGCTCCTCAATATCCATAAGTCACGATTCTTTCCGCATCTTTGCACAACAAATAGAAATAATCACCAAGGCATGAATAATACAACGAAGTCATGGAAATCACAATATAGGACTCACGGTCATGCTAGACACCAATGTATAGATACTAGCAAGTAGCAAATAAGACTCAACTCCTATTCCCTCAAGCTAAGGTTAGACCAAACACTTACCTCAACTTCCACGGCCAAATCAATCCACAACAACCGCTTTTCCTCTCGAATTCGGCTCCAACTCAATCAAATCTATACAATAATGACTTCATAATATCAATATATGCCAAACAAATCAAACCCAATGTCTAATTATAGATTTCCAAGCTTTCTTTCCAAAAATTCCAAAATTGCCCCCGGGCTCGCTTGGTCAAAATACAAGGTTCGGACAAAAATCAAATCCCCCATTCACCCACGAGCCCGAATATATAATTTGTTCTCAAATTCGACCCCAAAACGAGGTCTAAATCAAGAAAAAGTAAAAAGCCCTAACTCTACCCATTTCTCCCAATTCTACCCTAAATTACATGTTTTAGGCTTAGGAATTCAACAAATATTGATGGAAAATGAAGAAAACGAGTTAAGATTTACTAACCCAAGAAGTTTTGGTGAAAGGGAGCTTCAATGGACGCCTAAAGACCTTGGAGAAGAAGGAGCTCGTGTGTTTTTATGAAATTCCCGTAACTACACTGTTCTGGAAATTAAAAATATAACTGGGCAAAATTGCCCTTCGCGTTCGCGGAAAGAGAGTCGCGTTCGCGAAGGGTAATCTGGGCAGGGCATCGCGTTCGCGATGGGAAGGCTGCGAACGCGAAGAGGAAAGTTTGGGGGTCCAGAACTTGGTCTACGCGAACGCGTGGACCCTAACGCGAACGCGAGGAAGGGGATCTGCAACACTACGCGTTCGCGAGTGGGTAGATGCGAACGCGAAGAGTAAAAGAGGGTTGAGTCCTCAGAGTCTACGCGAACGCGGGGCAAGTATGCGAATGCGATGAAGGGAGAACTCATAGCCATCGCGAACGCGAAGGATGCGTCGCGAACGCGAAGAACAAAAAGGGACCTGGCACAGATGAAGCAAAAACCTGCAATCTTTCTAAGTCAAAAACCATCCCGAAACACCTTCGAAACACTCCCGAGCCCTCGGGGCTCCTACCCAAACACATACACTAACTCAACAATACCCTACGAACTTAACCGGGCGATCAAATCGCCAAAATAACATCAAAAACAACGAATCAAACCTCAAAATCACAAGTTTTTCCTCAAACTTCATAAACTTTCAAATTTAGAGTTTTAAGCCCGAAACACGTCAAACGACGTCCGTTTTCAACCAAATTTTACAGAAAACGCTTAAACCATATATAAGACTTGTACCGGGCGCCGGAACCAAAATACGGGCCCGATACCATAGTCTTTTAATCAAATTTCATTTCCAATTTCCTTAATTATTTCCAGAAAACAATTTCACACAAAAATTCATTTCTCGGGCTTGGGACCTCGGAATTCGATTCTGGGCATACGCCCAAGTCCCATATTTTCCTACGGACCCTCCGTGACCGTCAAATCACGGGTCCGGATCCGTTTGCCCAAAATATTGACCGAAGTCAAATTTAATCAATTACATATCAAAATTTAGCATTTTTCTCACAGAAATTCATATTTAAGCTTTCCGGCTACGCGCCCGGACTGCGCACGTAAATCGAGGCAACCCTAAATGAGGTTTTCAAGGCCTCGGAAGTACGTAATGAGTAAGAAAACAGGTGATGACCCTTTGGGTTGTCACACGGATCCACGATCTAAATTCTATGGGTTCAATTTTTTGGTTTTTATCACTGAACTCGTTATAATCTTAAAGTTATAGGTTCATTTTTACTATGTATTGTAATTCTAATAAATTTTTATACATAAATTTATGCTTTGCGTCCGAAAATATGGGTTCAATTGAACCCGTAGCTACAACGGTACATCCACCTCTGATTGAGGGGGGATCAATCCTAGGTCATCTGTATGGATGACCGCCCTCCAAACCAACTGAACCATCTCCGAAGGGACTTAGTTAACTTTTACTCTAGTAGATTATTAATTGACGTTTATATACAAATTTATTAAGTTTTATATAAACAATCTAATTGTATAAATATATTTTTTATATAGAAATTGGAGTTCATAATTCATATCCTTAATGGTATTTTCTTACTAATTTTCTTAATGGTATTAATCAAAAGCTTCTAACCACTTTTGGTGTTGCCAGTCCTTGGCAAGAAGGTTATTATATAAATTCTTTAGGGCTCGTTTGATACGAGGGATAAGGAATAATTAATCTCGTGATTAGTTATTTCGGGATTATAGTATTTTTTATTCCCATGGGAGGATAGAATATCTAGTTCTGATATAAATTAATCTTGAAATAACTTGTTTTTCAACCAAACGACCCCTTAAAGATTAAAAGACGAACTTTAGCTAAAGTACTAAAATACGGTATTATTTTACTGTTTCAAAAGCGTACACCCCTACGTATTATTTTTTATTAAATTTGCTTTCATAAATACGTATTCCGTATTCGTTCATGTCTCTGTTGTAGGGAGGTACATCTGAAAAATTGATGGAATTAACTGTTACAGGGAAAATGAAAGTGACAATCAAAAAGCGACTAATATAGAGTTAAAAAAAAACATGAAACGACGTCACCTCATTCCCCTTCACCGACGTCCTTTCAAAGCAAAAAAGCAAACTCCTTCTGTACAAAAAGCAACTTGCTAATTTCACAGGCCTTTGTTACTTTTACTCTATCTCACCAACCTTCCACGTGGGTTCTCTTTAATTTCCTAATTTCAAGTATCCGTGTTGAGTACGAGTAGGTAACGAATAGTCCAATGGATATTGGGTGTTTGTGGGGAGGTTCTAAGAGCCGATTTGGACATAAGAATTTTTTCACTTAAAAGTGAATTTTAAAATTTTTCGAAAAAATTATGTTTTTTTAAGTACCCGTGATGAGGATCTAAGCACCAGCGTTGAGTACAACTAGGTATTGAGAACTTGTACCAAGCACGAGTAGGTATCGGTAGCCGTGCTAGATTATTAGGTATCCCTATTGAGGTTTCAAGTACGTGTGCTGAGAATCTAAGAGCTCATGCAGAGGTTTTAAATACTCGTGCTAAGCACGAATAGGTATGAGTATTCGTGCTAAGCTCAACAGGTACCGAGTACTCGTTTAGAGTTAATGGGTACATGTCATGCTGAGATTTTGAGAATTTGAATCGAAGTTTCAACTCGAAATACCTAATTTGAGCATGTCTAGTTATCGAGAACCCAATGGTGTACTTTTGAAGAAAGAAAAAAGTTATCGAGAACCCGTGTTGGACATGGATAAGTACCAAGTACCTCTGTTGGGTACCGGGTGCTCATACCTATCCAAGTATGTGTGTTGAGGTACAAGGTACTCGTATTGAGGTTCTAAGTACTCGTATTGAGATTTCGAAAATTTGGGAAAGTTCTTAAGTATACGCATCAAGATTTAAAATATATGAGTCAAGATTCCATGTACCTATGTTGAGGTTCCAAGAAATCGTGCTAAGGTTCAACTACTCGTGCTAAGATTTCAAGAACTCGTATGGAGGTTCCAAGTACTCATGACAAGGTTCCAAATACTCGTGCATTCTATATATGATAAATCGGCTATGCCCAATTTTCCTGGGCTCGAGGGGACGCCTTAAGCCCGAGTTGAGGATGGATCGAGTTCGAGCTCGATGGGACATGTTTGGGCTCGATGACAGAGTACAAGGTTCGAAGAACTAAGTGTTCGAGGAACGTCAAAGCCTAATATGGCTGGCCTCGAGATAATATCGTTGTGAATTTATAACAGAATGAGCAAGATTCTTGCCACGTCCCCAAGGTCGTGGCGTAAATTCCGGAATAGATTTGTACGAATCTATACTAGGCGGTTAGACTGATGTCTCAATAAGATTCTTTATTGTAAATAATAATGTACATTATTTAGGGTTCCCCTATTATATAAGGGGGACCCCAATCATTTGTAAACATCATCTAATTATTGACAAAGAATATACTCTTTTATTTTTCTCGCTCATTGTTCATCAGAATTGTCCTTTGGCTTTATTAAACTTGCTTTATTATTCTTGACCAATCTCGAGGTCACTTGGGCTCGAGGTCGAGACTGACTTATCTACTGGTTTGATCTTACTTATTTCGTTCATCTATACTTCAGATTTCTTGGTTGTTAATTAGTATTGAACTATCACGTATCTTTAAAATCATAAATTAAATTTAATTGTTACTCGTATTTTCGAAGTAAGCAGTTTGGCGCTCACCGTGGGGCTAAAGATAATAGTGATTATTTCAGTATTGATTCTGATAACACACGTTATTTTCACACTTGTTCTTGTCAAGAATTTTTGTTCTCAGGATTAAACATGTCAAACTCGCAAACGCACCTGTTCACAACAGCGAAGGTCTTGGATTTCATGGGGAAAAACAACAATTTAGGGGTCGGTGTACCACCGATAAACCCAAGGGAAGTGCCAAATGTGGAACCAGTTGATGTTAGTTCGCACATTGCTTTGAAATGCAGATTTAGGCGCAGACCCTGGAGGAGGTGTACACAGGTAAGCCCGATCTGGTGGCCAAGGAACACAAGGTATAGGAGATGGGGGAGTCAGCCTCCAAGTGATATTCGAGATGCTGCAAGCTCAACAGATTGCCATCGCTCAACTTCAAGTCAGAATAAAACTCTAAGTATAGCCGAACCAGAAAACACTCGACGTACTGAACCGACGCCAAAGAGATCAAACGAAAATGGCCCGGGGACTGACCCCACAATTATGAGGATGCTCGAAGAGCTCACCAAGAGGATCGAGTCCGGGGAGAAAAGGATTGAGGATAATGACAAAAAAGTGGAGATTTATAACTCCCGTGTCGATCAAATACCGGGAACTCCCCCGATCTTGAAGGGATTGGATGCCAAGAAATTCGTACAAAGGCCCATTCCCTCCGAGTGCGGCTCCGGAGCCCATCCCAAAGAAGTTCTGTATGCCCGATATACCTAAATACAACGGAACCTCTGACCCAAATGAACACGTTACTTCTTACACGTGGGCCATAAAGGGAAATGACTTGGAAGATGACGTAATCGAGTCTGTACTGCTGAAGAAGTTCAGGGAGACTCTATCGAAGAGTGCCTTACTATGGTATCATAACTTACCCCCTAATTCTATTAATTCGTTTGCTATGCTTGCAGATTCTTTTGTAAAGGCACACGTCGAAGCCATTAAAATTGCAACAAGGAAGTCGGACCTTTTCAAGGTAAGGCAGAAAGATAACGAGATGCTCAGGGAATTCGTATCTCGGTTCCAGGCGAAGAGAATGGATTTGCCTCCAGTCATCGATGACTGGCTGTTCAAGCTTTCACTCAAGGTCTCAACACTCGGAGTTCCATAGCTTCACAACGATTGAAACAAAGGCTAATCGAGTACCTGGCTGTCACTTGGGCCGACGTACATAATCGGTATCAGTCGAAGATTAGGGTCGAGGATGATCAACTAGGGGACTCCTTCGGGGTTCGTTTATCCTAGTAGGACCATGGATAGGATCAAAAGGGATATCGATGGAGAGCCGATGTCGAATGGAGATCGATATCAACCGTACAACGGAGACCATAGAGGAAGCGGTTTTGGGCAAAGCTTCGCACGAAACAAGAGGAGAAATGAACGAGGTCAAAATTCACGGGGGCTTGATGCCGAGGAAGATCACGTTAAGTATCCAAAGTCCGAATAAAGGTACGACCCCAGTCCAATCCTTTCTATTTTTTCGACTAATACTTGTTGGCTATCGACAAGGATCGGCACGAAGCTATGGATCTTAAAGCACGTGTTGCATTCTTTTTTCCTTAGATCGGTTTTAATCCCAAATGGGTTTTTCCGGCGAGGTTTTTAACGAGACAACCATTGTTCGTTCTAACTTAGAGCAATTCAACAGTATTCGAGGTTCCCCATAATAAGCCTCGAGTACTGGGGGCATTACCCTCGAATGTCTACTTTGTTGCAAGGAAATCACTTCGTGGCAACAGGGTCTCGATAGGAAAATGTTGTGAGGGCCAAACGGTCAGATGAACCGTGCCCGTATAGGTTACTTGGACCCTAACATCAAATGTGCGTGCATGTACAATTGTCTATCGAGAGAAGTATTTTTCCTTGCCGATATCCCCTGCCTTTAGAGAAATTTCATATTTTATACTCTTGATCTATTGTGTAAATAGGCTTAAGGGTTGACCACGACGGAAATTCGAAAAACTGACCCCACACTTAAGGACTGTCGTCCCAAAAACAAACGGAATCAAACTGCTAACATTTCGAGACCATAAGACCTTAAAGGAAATCCTCAACTTTACGGGCCACGGCCACACCACTCAGGGACTGACACTTCGGCAAGCTCAAAGTGAAACGGAAGATAAGCCCAAATGGCAAGATCCGAGCTAAAGAGGCTATGGCCAAATTAACGCGGATCGGAGATGCCCGAAATCCGTAACAAATACAAAAGCCCAAGGGCTATCTTAACCCAAGTGCAAGCATATCTCGAACACTCAGGGACTACCTACCCGAGCTATCTAAATATTAAGACCTCAAAGAGACATCCCTCGATATAAAGGCCAAGGCCATCACACTCGGGGACTAACATTTCGAACAAGTTTGAAATGTTATCGGGAAACAAGTCCAAGAGACATACCCGTAGGCTACGGCCATATTAAAGACTACAGTCATATAAAAAGGCTACGGTCGGAATGATGCAGCTCGGAGACGTTCGACTTCCGCCATAAAATAAAGGCCTTCAAACACTTCGAAAAACCAGTTAAATCAAGCTACCCTCGGTAAAAGCAAATGATAAAGGGCTTCGATAAAATCAGCCCTCGAATAATTTAAAGGCTTCAATAACATCAGTCTTCGAAAAAGCCTCAAGAGGTACTGGATTATCGTTACACAAACGAATTACAAATAAGGTTCCGCTCGGTCGAACTTTTGAAAAACCCAATGGGTACAAAAAACACATGTTAAGGCATAGAAAAACTTTCACTAACTCTTTTAGCCGAAAAGAGGAAAAAATTATAGCCGTTTCAGAGGCCGAATTGGCCCAACTTAAAGAGCCAAAGAGCCGACCTAAAAGAGCCTATGGGCCGATCTAAAGAGCCTAAGGGTCAATATACAAAAGCCTATGGGCTAACTTTATTTCGAGTTTGAGCAAGCACTCACTCGATTACTAAGCCCAAGGGCTACCCGAGTTCGAGAAAATTCTCACTCGGGGACTATCTATGAAGCCTAAGGGCTAACTTTACTTCAAGTTCGAGCGAATCCTCATTCGACTATAAAACTTGAGGGCTATTTTTCATTTCAAGTTCGAGCAAATACTCACTCAACCATCAAGCCCAAGGGCTACCTTACCTCATCGACTGTTTGGCCTAAGAGCTACTCAAACTCAAGTTAAAATGGTCGTTCAGGGACCATTGATCAGAAACGGTCGAGGGTTGTACTTATTGTCGGCCATTACCATCTCAAAACTTTGGACATTCAATGGGAATTTTATGTTAAGACGCTCTGTCCCGCACAAAAGGGTAACAGATTCAGGAGCCATGGAAGGATAAAAGCTTTGTATAAACCTATTTGTAAGGGCTATAGGTCACGATCAAGAGTGCCTCACAGGGGTCGATCAGCCTCAAAAGAAAAAAATCACGAAGAACACGAAACCTAAGCAGCGCGATCCTTATCGGCAGAAGCGTCTTCACCCTCAGAATCTTCTCCATCGCCGAACTCGCTAGAGTTCTCGGAGTTGTTCTCGAAAAAGGCTATCTTCCAAACCTTGGTTTCCTCAGTCGCTTACGCCACGATGATGATTTCGTAACAAATCGGGGTAAGGATCAAGGACTCAATTCGTTTCTTATCGTCTTACTCTAAGAAATGCGGGGACTATATGTATACGGTCAAAATCAGGTATGCCCAATTTCCTTGGGCTCGAGGGGACGCCTTAAGCCTGAGTTGAGGATGGATCGAGTTCGAGCTCGATGACAGAGTACAAGGTTCGAAGAACTAAGTGTTCGAGGAACGTCGAAGCCTAATATGGCTGGCCTCGAGATAATGCCGTTGTGGATTTGTAACAGAATGAGCAAGATTCCTGCCACGTCCCCAAGATAGTGGCATAAATCCCGGAATAGATTTGTACGAATCTGTACTAGGCGGTTAGACTGATTTCCCGATAAGATTCTTTACTGTAAATAATAATGTACCTTATTTAGGGTTCCCCTATTATATAAAGGGGACCCCAATCATTTGTAAACATCATCAAATCATTGGAAAAGAATATACTCTCTTATTTTCTCGCTCATTGTTCATCAGAATTGTCCTTTGGCTTTATTATTCTTGCTTTATTGTTCTTGACCAGTCTCGAGGTCACTTGGGCTCGAGGTCGAGACTGACTTATCTACTGGTTTGATCTTACTTATTTCTTTCATCTATACTTCAGATTTCTTGGTTATTAATTAGTATTGAACAATCACGTATCTTTAAAACCATAAATCAAATTTAATTGTTACTCGTATTTTCGAAGTAAATCCTTATTCAGATTATTACTTTTTTCTTTGTTGGTAGAAATCCACTGATTGTCCAGAGTTTCGAGTGAATGGATACTCCGAAATAGAACGAGAAAACATTCGCACTAAAGTTTGAAGAATCGGTGTTAAGAGGAATAACATACTTAATTTTGTTAATTATAAATTACTGTAAAACCTATAGTAGTAACATCTTATGGTAAAATAATTTTTAAAATGTTTTTAGAAAAATATGATAGTTAAAAGTGTGACGAAATGTAGCTCAAAGTAATAATATAAAACAAGAAGATATACAACAATATAGAGAGAAAGAGAGGAGAGAATCTATTTCTTCCTTTCATTCATAGTCTCAATATGCCAACCACTTTGGCTAATATATTTGAAACTCAAAAATTCCTTTTGAGACTTACTACAATATCAATGTCATGGACAATTTTATTTATCCGAGTAGTAACAAACTAGCTTTTTCGGGCTCTTAATTGATATTGTACTACAAGATCTTTTGTCACACCATCCATATGGTGAATGTCTCCTTCATGGAGAAAATCATTAATTGTCATGATCAAAATTATCATAAGCAAAAATTATTTCTTGCTTTAATTTTGCCTTTAATAACCTTTTATAAGGCATGTCAAATTATTTTTGGCGTAGCACATGTACGCGACCAATGACATATCCATGTAACCACACAGTAATATTCATTATCTTACTTTCTCTCAAACCTCCCTTAGAAGTGAGTTGTGGTGTGTATCCAATCATGCATTGCACGTCTTTATTCATTACTTTTATCACATACTGTTACATTCACCTTGAGGAATGAATCTGCATTCTCAATGCACAAGTCACATTCTCTTCAAAGAATGGAGTATAATATCGCGACGTGTTTTATAAATTTTTCATACCAATTTGATGGTAAATATTTCCTTCACCTATTGAAGGATTCTTTGAGAACCCTTATTGTTCTCATTTTTTACAATTACCATAATGATGACTATTATTATTTGATCAATGGCACGTCCATGTTCATTGGTCAACCACTTGTATTCATTTACTTATTACCACATTCACTTCAAGAATGGTGCAAATCAAGTGGGACAAACTTCATGCTTTTTCATGAAAAATACATTATTTTTCTTTAGTCATCATTATATCATCAATATGGTGCATGGGACTCAAATCCAATGCCTTACCCATATAAAGACATGTTAGGCCATAATGAGTTGGGACTCAGAGTCAACTCTTATCATTATGGTGCAATGGGACTTAAAACCTACCGTCTTATCATTAATCTTTGGCATAATAGGCCATAGTGCATCACCCTTGAGCCTTTAATCACGGGAAGCCTTAGATAACACTGCAGCGAAGGTCACAACATATATGAATAGCAACGTAAATTACTTTCGTTTAATCTGCAACGCTGCCCTTTTTTTTATATCCTTTTTATGGAAATCAGATTTCTAATTCAAATGCCTCGCATCACCACATACTTCCCATCAATTGCCAAAAAGTGACTGCCCATGAATATGTATAATACACAAGCAAATCAAAAAATTGGCTGCAATAACACAAAAACTTAGTCAACATTCATATTATAATCATCTAATGTAAAAAAGAAAAAGTGTAAGATCCCACTTGGCAGAAAAATATTATGGTAAAATAAATAATTTTGAGATTAGTGAAAGATAAAAATAAAAATATGAATAAGCTACAAAGATGAAAGCTTATCTTGTATTAGTATTCAACCCATGGGCTTCCATTTACATTTTGTTTGATAGCCATAGAATTGTTGGTATAAGGATAGCAAAATGCACATTCTATGCCTATATGGTGGTGTACGAAAATAGGAGCATAGTCGTGTTGATAACGTGTTACAAAACTTAGCTCAAAGTAATAATATAAAACAAGAAAATAGACAAGAATGTAGGGAGCAAGAGAGAAGAGATTCTTATTTCTTTCATATATTCAAATGTATACAATGTGATGCCCAAACCCTCTATTTATAGGATGATATAGGTAATACAAAGGGACTCCATAAATATGATATTAACTATTGAGAACATGGGGGAAGATCATGGAGGTGTGGGAGTTACATCCATAATGGTAAGAAATAGTGGGAGGTTAATGGAGAAGAGTAGTGTGTGTTACTCCCTTAGGAGTTATGGACATCCACCATAATCAAGTATTTCATAACAAAAAGAAAATTATCCTAACTCACTAATATGTTAGTATTAAAAATGAACCTCAGGCTTTGACAATGAGCTGTAAGGTTTTCCCTACCAGTGATCACTAAAGTACACAACACACGGCATGTCACTTTAGCACAAAATAAAAAATCATAGCCACCAAACAGACCAAATCCACTCCTTCTCATCCTTCCTTTCTTCTCCTTCTATAAAAATCCTCCATTTTTTCTCATTTCTTCAAAACTCAAAAAATAAAAAATAAAAATGGTTTCACTTGAAGAATCTCAGTCTCGTTCACATTCTCATAGTGTTAATAGTATTTCTAGTACTACCCATTTCGGCCAAACACGGCCTTATTACTATACTCCGCCGCCGTTATCTTCCGCCACTAAAATCAACCGTTCAATTGGTCGGTCCATGAGAACTATCCGATCATCAACTACTTTCCGGTCAACTAATTGCTCTGGCTCTGTCTCTGAAAACTCCGGCGCTATTTCCGATAATCTCACCGACTCCGTCATCGATATTCATCTCGGAGAGCTTTCGAGAAAGCCTCCGACGAACAAATCGTCTACTTCCGATGAGGATTATCTAGACCTTTCTCAAGCTTTCAGTGATTTCTCAGCTTGTAGCAGTGATATCTCCGGAGAGTTGCAGCGGTTAGCAAGTGTTCCGGTTTCGGATCCGAGTAACCCAAATTCTAAACCCGAACCAGAACCGGAACCTTGCTTCGGGTTTCTAGAAAGAGAGAAATTTTCAACCGAGATAATCGAGAGTATTTCGCCGGAGGATCTTCAACCAACGGTGAAACTCTGCGTCGACAGCTTAAATTCTCCTTCAGTCGCCGTTAAAAGATCAGCGGCAGCTAAATTAAGGTTATTAGCGAAGAATCGGGCCGATAATCGAGCTTTAATCGGCGAATCCGGTGCTATTCCGGTGCTAATTCCACTTCTCCGGTGCACCGACCCGTGGACACAAGAACACGCAGTTACAGCACTGCTAAATCTCTCACTTCACGAGCCAAACAAGACCTTAATCACTTCCTCAGGGGCAATTAAGTCATTAATCTACGTGCTCAAAACCGGGACCGACACGTCGAAACAGAATGCTGCGTGTGGGCTATTAAGCTTAGCTTTAGTTGATGAAAATAAGCTTTCAATTGGTGCTTGTGGTGCAATTCCACCATTAGTGGGATTGCTTATAAATGGAACAAATAGAGGAAAAAAAGATGCTTTAACGACTCTTTATAAGCTTTGCTCAGTGAAATTAAATAAAGAGAGGGCTATTGTTGCAGGTGCAGTGAAGCCATTAGTAGGGCTAGTTTGTGAAAATGCGAATGGATTAGCTGAGAAGGCAATGGTTGTGTTAAGTATATTGGCTGGGATTGAAATGGGGAAAGTGGCTATTGTTGAAGAAGGTGGAATTGCTGCACTTGTTGAAGCTATTGAAGATGGTTCTGATAAAGGAAGAGAATTTGCTGTGTTAACACTTTTGCAGCTTTGTGTGGATAGTGTTAGAAACAGAGGGCTTCTTGTTAGAGAAGGTGGAATTCCTCCTCTTGTTGCCTTGTCTCAGAATGGTACTGCTAAAGCTAAGCACAAGGTTAGTTATCTTGGTCAATTATTAGCACTTTGTAGTTGTAATTAGTAGTATTGTTTAGTTAAAGACTGAACTTTTATGGAATAGTTTTATGGAACTGCTAAAACTAAGCACAAGGTGAGTTTTGAGTTTTTGATCCACCACTAGAACTGTTTACTGAAGTTGTTGGAAAAGAAAAGGAAAAATGTTGATCAATTATTAGGACTTGGAAGTTGTTGTAGTAGTGGTTAGTTAAAGACTGAATTTTTATGGAATTAGTAGTAAATATTAAAGAACCAAAGTTCTTTCAACAATAGTAATATTAAAGAACCAATGGTTCTTTCAAATTATTGACATTTATCAGTAGGAGGACTTGTTATTATAGCAATTTGTTTGACTGTTGCTATGGTCTGGATGAGTAGAGCTTTTAACTTATACTAAATTTATCAGTAAGGGCTTAAAGTTGGAATAAAGATTGAATTTTTATTGGTTAGCATGACAAATTTGAATTTATATAATCATAAACATATGGTATGGAGTGTTTTTCAATATTTGGATGTTTGAGATTTGGAAGATGGGTATGGGAGAAAATAGAAAGAGATGAAGAAAGCATGAGAGTGAAGTTATGAGATTACAGTTGTATGGTGTGGGTTGCTATCATTTCAAATGAGCATTCCTTTCACTTTATTTTGGTGATGTTATCATTTGAACTTTCTGGTACTTGTTGCAGTAACGTATAGAACAAATAGTGCTGCTATGTTGCTTTCAGTGAGACTGATGTTTTAGTCTGCATATGCATTTTTAGTACAAGAGATGCAAGCTGTATTAATCTGATCATATTCTTGTTATGGAAAGAATTTAATGGTCTTTGGTCTTTTTCTCTTTTCTGCAGGCAGAAACTCTACTGGGATACTTGAGAGAACCAAGACAAGAAGCTTCAAGTTCAACTCCTTGAGAGAGTAGTAATAGTTTTAGACTAGTATTTCTATAGTGGTTTTGTTCTGTATATAGGAAGAAGTGGTTTGAAGAGTTTGTACAGAGTGTTTTAGAAATTTTAGAGTAATGGACGATCTCAGATAATATAAAAAAACTAAAAAATAATATTATTAGAAGCTAGTGAAGAAACTCTGACCTTATTTTTGAC
The DNA here is from genome assembly GCF_001879085.1 of Nicotiana attenuata. Lineage (NCBI taxonomy): Eukaryota > Viridiplantae > Streptophyta > Magnoliopsida > Solanales > Solanaceae > Nicotiana > Nicotiana attenuata. The sequence continues at coordinate 14,701 of NW_017671254.1, read as the reverse complement.
TAGGTATTTAGAGGAAGGGGTTCTCATGTCCCTCTTGAATTATTAATTGGTGCTGTCTTTTTGGGAGGAGATGGTTGTTTGCCTAGTTTTGGGTTTTTTCTTTTCCTTTTTGGTTTTGTGAGAATTTGGGTTATTATCCTCTAGTTAGGTCCAAGTTCTTGTAGAAGGGTTACTAATTTTCTTGATTTTTAGTGTGTGAAAATCAACCCCTTGAGCCGAGTTTTCTATTGAAAATAATCTCTCTATTTGTATAAGGTAAGGTAGGGTAAGGTATGCTACACACTACCCTCCCAGGCCACGTTTATGAGATTACACTGGTTTTATTGTTGTTGAAAATCAACTAGCATAGCAGGCTAGAGGTTGTTTTTCCTTTTTTTGAACATGAATATATGCTAGTGTATGAAACAAACATACTTGGCCATTTATGTGATATTTTCATGATTTATGAACATCAAAATTTCCAAGCTTAAGATGATTACACTAGAGTTTGTGGTTCTCTATGCAACTAGAGAGCATCAGATGCCTGTGTTCCCCACTTGGTTTTCATAGAAGTTGTACAGAAACCCCACCTCCCCTACTGGCCTTTCAATCATTTTATTGAAATATGTCTTTAGTTTTCTCTACACCCTCTATTTCTCTACACCACAAGAGGGTGTTGTGTGATGGAATTAATTTGTTCACCATGGTCTACCGAAAACAGTCTCTCTGCCTTAGAAAGGATAGGGGTAAGGCTGCGTACATCCTATCATTCCTAGACCTCACTTGTGGGAATATACTGAGATGTTGTTGTTGTTGTTGTTGTTGTACCTTTAATAGAGGTCTTGAGTTTAAGTCTCGGAATAAGTTGCGGAATGAAAAAGTTCTTGATAGAGAGCGTTTTTACCTTTTAATAGATCTTACACGGCGCGAATTCACATTTAGTCGGGCTAATGGATGATACCAATTTAAATTAGTCAAGTTTTTGAATAGGGAATGATTATTAAAAAAGGGTTTTCTAAGATCATCTTTGTCTATTTCCTATGGGACCTAGTGAATTATAGCTGGCAAGGTTGCTTAGGATTTGGTCAATTAAAGGTGGGTTCATATGAGTTGGTTAGCCAACCATTTTGGTCCTCCAACCTTTGACCACTTTTCATACATCTATTGGATGCTCCAAAACTTAATATGAACTCTATTTTTTTCCCTTCATGTGATTTATGGTCCTCCCTTGTAATTTCCTCCTTTTGAAATATTTTTTCTTTTCAAGTTTTGGCATGCTCTAATTTAAAATTGTAGCTAACAAGTTTTTAAAATGTTTGAACCTCTTTTTCTAATGCTACCTTTTAACATAAGGTGTACAAGGTAGTATTCAAATCATTAATCACTCATAAGTACTACGATTATTCTACATGTTAAATTCTTGCATTTTGCCATATCCCTTTTGGCAATTGCGTGTTACGTTTAATATATATATGTTACATTCATTAATTTAGTGTAAATATCGAGAGCGAATAAATTTTGCCCCTCCTTGCTCTCTGAGGCGCATTTGAACCATCGGATCCGATACCAGCTGGTTCAAATGAAACAATATATGCAAAATTAATTGATTGACCTGTCTTTTCTTTTTGGACGGTGGACTATATACCAAAAGATAGTTCTGTCTCCTTGTTGGGGGCTACTGAGGTAGTTACAATGCTTTTATTGCTACTCTAGAATGAAATTGCCTAGAGTAGGAAAAACTTCTTTGATTTATGAAAATCTTGTAGTGTCAAAGGGAGTAAGTAATAACATAGAAATTAGGCCTTCCTAATTGAGAGATCTTATCCTCATAGATTTGGTAGTCACAGTTGCTATTGGTTTGCTCTTCACTTCCGTTGCCATTGAGTTATAGAAAGGGCTAAGATCAAAAATGAAAAGATGAAGGAAGTTGAAGCATGGAATGGTCCTTGTAATTGTTATCAAAACTGTATTGATGTAATAAACAATAAAACAGTAAATTTTCTGGAAAAACAGAAAGTTAGTAGAACCAAAACGACAAAATAAATTTTGGAAAATAATATAGGAATAAATCGAGCCCACTGAATACACAGTGTGTACTTAAGGAAATTAAATTATTCCCCTCAAGTACCCGAGGTGTTGGAATATATCCTCCCAGGATAAAACGACTTAACTCACTAGCGTATTGGTACCAAAAACTCTGGTGAACGACAAACCACTCAGTG